>NC_143033.1:92536128-92778628 GCF_057628025.1 Oncorhynchus mykiss | reverse complement strand
CTTGTGTTATTCATATCAACCATTAGTGTAACATAAAATAAGTACTTAAAGAATGATCAAAGATCAGATTGTTTTACCGCCAATACTGGCCTGAACCTTTAATGGAGATAAGAGTATATCTGACCCTGAATCAGTGGTTAAAGGCAACTTCTTCTACATTGGCAGTGAGGAGAGGGTTTAAGCTGAGAGCAGGGCAGGCATTGAAGCTCCTCTCCTCCCCTGTAAAGAGAAGAGAGGACAGGCTGTGTGGATATCCTCTCCTACTCTGTAAAGAGAAGAGAGGACAGGCTGTGTGGATATCTACTCCTCCTCTGTAAAGAGAAGAGAGACCAGGCTGTGTGGATATCTACTCCTACTCTGTAAAGAGAAGAGAGGCCAGGCTGTGTGGATATCTACTCCTCCTCTGTAAAGAGAAGAGAGGCCAGGCTATGTGGATATCTACTCCTCCTCTGTAAAGAGAAGAGAGGCCAGGCTGTGTGGATATCCACTCCTCCTCTGTAAAGAGAAGAGAGGCCAGGCTGTGTGGATATCCACTCCTCCTCTGTAAAGAGAAGAGAGGCCAGGCTGTGTGTGGATATCCACTCCTCCTCTGTAAAGAGAAGAGAGGCCAGGCTGTGTGGATATCCACTCCTCCTCTGTAAAGAGAAGAGAGGCCAGGCTGTGTTGATATCTACTCCTCCTCTGTAAAGAGAAGAGAGGCCAGGCTATGTGGATATCTACTCCTCCTCTGTAAAGAGAAGAGAGGCCAGGCTGTGTGGATATCCACTCCTCCTCTGTAAAGAGAAGAGAGGCCAGGCTGTGTGGATATCCACTCCTCCTCTGTAAAGAGAAGAGAGGCCAGGCTGTGTGTGGATATCCACTCCTCCTCTGTAAAGAGAAGAGAGGCCAGGCTGTGTGGATATCCACTCCTCCTCTGTAAAGAGAAGAGAGGCCAGGCTGTGTGGATATCTACTCCTCCTCTGTAAAGAGAAGAGAGGCCAGGCTGTGTGGATATCTACTCCTCCTCTGTAAAGAGAAGAGGGGACAGACTGTGTGGATATCTACTCCTCCTCTGTAAAGAGAAGAGAGGACAGGCTGTGTGGATATCCACTCCTCCTCTGTAAAGAGAAGAGAGGCCAGGCTGTGTTGATATCTACTCCTCCTCTGTAAAGAGAAGAGAGACCAGGCTGTGTGTGGATATCCTCTCCTCCTCTGTAAAGAGAAGAGAGGCCAGGCTGTGTGGATATCCTCTCCTCCTCTGTAAAGAGAAGAGAGGTCAGGCTGTGTGGATATCCACTCCTCCTCTGTCTACCAAACAATTTCACCCACCACAGAAATCTGCTCTCTCTCTGGAATTTCCTCTCACTGCCTAAACGCCCTCAGAATGTAAAAGACTGTAAGAAAGAGAGAGAATGTAAAAGACAGAAAGAAAGAGAGTATGTGTGTGTGTGTGTGTGTGTGTGTGTGTGTGTGTGTTTGTGTGTGTGTGTGTGTGTGTGTGTATGTGCGTGCGTGTGTGCGTGCGTGTGGGTGGGTGCGTGTGTGCGTGGGTGTGTGTGTGTGTGTGTGGGGAGGGGGGAGGACTACTTCACTCCATGGCTCTGGAGCAGTGGGACCTTGCCTGACCCCTCACCCTCCATGGATTCCTCTGCTCTATCGATCACGACATACATTCAGTCTGAAACTGGCAGCCTAGAGGTCGTTTGTGTCACTTCAAAATGTACAAATCAAATTCATCACGGATTGGATCGTCTCTAACAA
This sequence comes from Oncorhynchus mykiss, assembly GCF_057628025.1. NCBI lineage: Eukaryota > Metazoa > Chordata > Actinopteri > Salmoniformes > Salmonidae > Oncorhynchus > Oncorhynchus mykiss. The sequence goes on along the minus strand of NC_143033.1, from coordinate 92,776,888 downwards.
ATCTAACCAGTCAGAGTATCAACGATAATAACGTCATCATGTAGGCCGGCTCTGGTCCAACCACTCGGTTTCTGGGACCAATCAGAACGTCCAGAAAGTGTTCGCATTCTAGAGATTGTAGTGGAAGGAAGCAAATCCAGACTCATAGTGGAGAAGAAAGGTCAGTTTGGCTGGAGTGATGTAAATGGGTAGCCAGGCAAAGTGGGACCTACATTAACTCTAGTTTGTTCACGTAGACTATTCCTAAATCATTGCTGTTCTCCTGAGGTGGCTGCCATCTTCAGCAGCAGTACTACAGGACATCAGAGCATAATATCAACCTAAGAGCCCCTTCAATAGAGCACAAACTCACATATTCAGACATTGGCTGGTCCTAGCTTCATACTCGTCGCCAAACCCACTGGCTCCAGGTCATCTACAAGTCTCTGCTAGGTAAAGCCCCACCTTATCTCAGCTCACTGGTCATCATAGCAGCACCCACCCAGAGCACGCGCTCCAGCAGGTATATCTCACTGGTCACTCCCAAAGCCAATTCTTCCTTTGGCCGCTTCTCCTTCCAGTTCTCTGCTGCCAATGACTGACTAGCCTACCTGGTTAAATAAGTAGAATACATTCTAATTCACAATGTCTGCCACTTAGCAGACATTTTTATCCAAAGCGACATACAGTAATGCATGCAAACATTTTCGTAAGGGTGGCCACAGCGGGAATCCAACCCACCACCAATGATCTACCAACTGAGTCACACCGGACCACTTTTATCAAACAAAGCAGGACACACTAGTTTGAGCTGAGAACAGCTGAAGGCCCCAGTGGCCTGGTCAGTAGACCCAGGGTTGTGTCAGGATGAGGTCATAGCTGAGGTCATGTCATAGCTGAGGTCATAGCTGAGGTCATGTCATAGCTGAGGTCATCACCAGACTGTGGGAGCTCCCTGTCCTCTGAGTCTCCTACTAGCACCCTGTCCTCTGGGTCTCATACTACCACAGCACCCTGTCCTCTGAGACCCCTACTACCACAGTACCCTGTCCTCTGAGTCTCCTACTACCACAGCACCCTGTCCTCTGAGTCCCCTACTACCACAGTACCCTGTCCTCTGAGTCCCCTACTACCACAGCACCCTGTCCTCTGAGTCTCCTACTACCACAGCACCCTGTCCTCTGAGTCTCCTACTACCACAGCACCCTGTCCTCTGAATCTCCTACTATCACAGCACCCTGTCCTCTGAGTCTCCTACTACCACAGCACCCTGTCCTCTGAGTCTCATACTACCACAGTACCCTGTCCTCTGAGTCTCCTACTACCACAGTACCCTGTCCTCTGAGTCTACTACTACCACAGCACCCTGTCCTCTGAGTCCCCTACAACCACAGTACCCTGTCCTCTGAGTCCCCTACTACCACAGCACCCTGTCCTCTGAGTCTCCTACTACCACAGCACCCTGTCCTCTGAGTCTCCTACTACACACACACACACAGAGATATGTTCTGCATAATTGAGTTGTGACACAAAAGACAGTAGCTCATTAGCTTTGACAACAACAGAAAGAACAATGCTTTTAACACAGACTTATACGAGCGCTTTGACAGCATTCCAGTCAGCATCTGACAGCTTTTCTTCACTTTCCTCATCATTTCTTCTCCTCTTCCTGTATTCCTTTCCTTCATCTCAACTATCAGTATGCCACTGGTTGCAGCAGGCAGTTCCAGGAAGTGAGCAGTGAGCACATACCACTAGATACCTGGCGTTGACAGGGATCAGCTCTGGACAAGTGTGGATGCGTGCCTAATGGGCATGTGCTTGTGAAGTACGCAGGCAGACACGGACATGGGAGAGGTGTCAGCCTGTCAGTAAAGCCCACGGCTGGAGACGTACAGAGGATGGACGAGGCGCTGAGAGACGAAGAGAAGGAGGAGAAGGAGGAGAGGAGGAGAGGGATGACAGAGGGCATCTGTGCCAGGGGCAGAGAGATGAAATGGGGAAGAAAGCCCCTAAAAAGGAGGGAGGGACGTAGGGAAAGAGAGAGGTGGAGACGGTGGTGGTAGGATGGGGGAGGGAGAAGAGAGCCAGGTGTTACTCTCACAGCCGTGGTCAGTTGCTGAGTTTCTTCTAGAGGGATCTCTCTCTTTCCCTCTCCTTCTCTCTTGCTAGGGGTGGAGGGAGGTTTCACTGGAGGTACTATTGTGTCTCCCCTGTATAAATAGTTTGATTTGTGTTTTTGTAGTGAGGATGTCTCAATAAAGAGCAGTAAAAAGTCAAGTCTCTCTCTCTCTCTCTCTCTCTCTCTCCCTCCCTCCCTCCCTCCCTCCCTCTCTCTGAGTTCCCCTGCCAGTCGTCCAGTGCCTTTAGAGAGCCTTATAAAGAGCTTATAAATCAATAGCACACTGTGCTCTGAACTGAACACTCTCTCACACACCATATGCCCACATGACCTCCATGGCTGACACACACGCAGCTCACAGCAGCTACAGAAAGAGAGTGAGAGAGAATAGTTGACCTGAAGAAGCAGTTGAAAAGTTGAAAAGGCAGCATTCCAAATGTAATGTTCCATTTCAATACCCACATTCAACATATATAACTCTCAATGAAAAATACCCTCTATTTAAAAATATATATAATAGAAAGTTTGGATATGATGTGTCCTCATGCAGGACTGAAGATGTTCCCTAAAAGAGCAGTAAAGAAAAGACAGAAGACAGAAAAAGAGGAGAAGAAGAGTCCAAAAGAGAAGACCAACCTTCAAAGTCTGATAGGATTCCTTCCAAGTGAGCATTGACAGTGGAATCAGACATTTTGTGGTTGAATCTGAGGGAGCAGGAATCCCTTATTCCCAAGCAAGTCAAAGTCTCCCAGACGCTGTCTCCCGCTTTAAACAAATCCCAAATTAGGAGCCCATGCGGGGGGTGGGGGGTGGGGGGCAGACAGAGGTATCAGCTCACTGATCCAAGAGTCCCTTTTTTAAATCCACCAACTTTTTTCCTCCCTCTCTTCTTGTCCTCCTCCTCCCTCTTCCACTTTCAGAGCTGCTGTTGTTGCTGCAGAGCTTGGAATGAGAGAGCGATGACAACCCCCCACGCCCTCTCTCTCACTCTCTCCAGTTCTCTCCCGCTCTCTCTTTCTTCCTCCCTCCTTCCCTCCCTCCCTACTCCTTCCCTTTCCCTCTCTTGCTTTTCTTCCAGTGGTCTCTGCCTGTATTTACTCCTGTGTTATTCCTGCTCGTGAAGATGTATCACAACCACTCTTCATGCAGACGCACGCTCACACACATTAGAAGGCATGCACATTCACCAGTCACATGTGCACACACCCATGAGCAAAGACGATCCCTCACACGTGTGCGCATACTGATGGGTAGACTCACTTGTTTTATCGTTCACAAATATATACTAACTGTAAATATGCACAACTTTGAAGCAAGGAACACAACTTTGAAGCAAGGAACACAACTTTGAAGCAAGGAACACAACTTTGAAGCAAGGAACACAACTTTGAAGCAAGGAACACAACTTTGAAGCAATACAGATTCTCTGTATGCAATGCTGTGAGGAAAATAAAAACCTTTGATGGAAAAATACAGTGCCTTCAGAAAGTATTCAACACATTTTGTTGTGTAAAAAGTGGGATTAAAATGGATTTAATTGTCATTTTTTTGTCAACGATCTAAACAAAATACTCTGTAATGTCAAAGTGGGAAAAAATTCTAACATTTGTAAAAAATGTATTAAAAATAAAACACTAATATATCTTGATTAGATAAGTATTCAACCCCCTGTTCATTTGATCTCCACTGTAAAAAGCATCTAGACATTATCTCACATTTCTTTTAGATTAACATTTAGTTTTCAACAGAGGAGATTTGTATAAACCTTACTGTCCGTTTCTCCGACATATGCAACATAGTTTCAATATTCAAATTCGATCTCCAACTGTCCCATAGTAATAAATGTGTAGGGGTCGGGAGTCGGGAGTAGAGAGACAGGCAGCGTTCTCAGCCAAATGAAATCATGAATCAGCTGGCATCATTTTTATGGATATATACAAAGAAATGTCAATTGAAAAAAGGTCAAATGAAACAAAGTGTAGCTACTTTGCAGTCTTTCCAGCTTTAGTTTGAAGTTATTGTGTTTTCTGTGTTGTTGTCTAGCTCCTCTAAAAAACAGTGTCCTAACGAGAGAGCACATTTTCTATGCCAGGCGAAATTGTGCCTCATTAGCTTCTTGTTATGGATGTATCCAAATACATGTCACTAGAAAACAGCTTAAACAAATGTAGCTACTGTTGTTATTATTTGCACTGTTTGACGTGACTGTAAGTTAGCCATAATTGGCTAGCTAGCAAGCAAGGTAAAAGAATGTTGCAGCCAGAATGGCAATGGAACATTTAGAACGAACGACTGGGTCGTGTCCATAAATACAGAACCAAAAGACTGAACGACTGGGTCGTGTCCATAAATACAGAACCAAAAGACTGAACGACTGAGTCGTGTCCACAAATACAGAACCAAAAGACTGAACGACTGGGTCGTGTCCATAAATACAGAACCAAAAGACTGAAAGACTGGGTTGTGTCCATAAATACAGAACCAAAAGACTGAACGACTGGGTCGTGTCCATAAATACAGAACCAAAAGACTGAACGACTGGGTCGTGTCCATAAATACAGAACCAAAAGACTGAACGACTGGGTTGTGTCCATAAATACAGAACCAAAAGACTGAACGACTGGGTCGTGTCCATAAATACAGAACCAAAAGACTGAACGACTGGGTCGTGTCCATAAATACAGAACCAAAAGACTGAACGACTGGGTCGTGTCCATAAATACAGAACCAAAAGACAGAACGACTGGGTCGTGTCCATAAATACAGAACCAAAAGACTGAACGACTGGGTTGTGTCCATAAATACAGAACCAAAAGACTGAACGACTTTGTCGTGTCCATAAATACAGAACCAAAAGACAGAACGACTGGGTCGTGTCCATAAATACAGAACCAAAAGACTGAACGACTGGGTCGTGTCCATAAATACAGAACCAAAAGACTGAAAGACTGGGTCGTGTCCACAAATACAGAACCAAAAGACTGAACGACTTTGTCGTGTACATAAATACAGAACCAAAAGACTGAACGACTGGGTCGTGTCCATAAATACAGAACCAAAAGACTGAACGACTGGGTCGTGTCCATAAATACAGAACCAAAAGACTGAACGACTGGGTCGTGTCCATAAATACAGAACCAAAAGACTGAACGACTGGGTCGTGTCCATAAATACAGAACCAAAAGACTGAACGACTAGGTCGTGTCCATAAATACAGAACCAAAAGACTGAACGACTAGGTCGCGTCTCTGGCAACCAAACCAATAGAACGAACGACCAGCTTGGGTAGCAACCCTAGATTTGTTTTGGGACTATATCCTGTGGAACGATGAAATAGTATGAATAAATTCATCAAAATACATTTTTTTATTAAAATATGTCAATCATTATTTGAATATGTTGGTAACCCGTTGTGTAAAAGTGATAATGCCCTAGAAGCCGGAGTTTGGAGGAGATATTGGCACGGTTTGCCAACCCTCGACTTCGTCTTGGGCCTAACAACACCCGTGCCGATATATCCTCCAAACACCGGCTTCTCCGGCATTATCACTTATTCTACACCTGCATTGTGCAACATTTGCCCATTATTCTTTATACAATTCTTCAAGCTCTGTCAAATTGGTTGTTGATCATTGTTAGACAACCGTTTTCAGGTCTTGCCATATATTATCAAACAGATTTAAGTCAAAGTGCAACTTGGCCACTCATTCCCTGTCTTGGTAAGCAACTCCAGTGTAGATTTGACCTTGTGTTTTAGGTTATTGTCCTGCTGAAAGGTACATTAATGTCCCAGTGTCTGGTGGAAAGCAGACTGAACCAAGTTTTCCTCTAGGATTTTGCCTGTGCTTAGTTCTATTACATGTCTTTTTTTATACTGAAAAACTCCCCATAGCATACCCATAACATGATGCAGCCACCACTATGCATGAAAATATGGAGAGTGGTACTCAGTAATGTGTTGTATTGGATTTGCACCAAACATAAAACATTGTATTCAGGACAAAAAGTTATTTGATTTGCCACATTTTTATCAGTGTTACTTTTTGTGCCTTGTTGTAAACAGCATGTATATTTTGGAATATTTTTATTCTGTACAGGCTTCTTTCTTTTCACTCTGTCATTTATGTTCGTATTGTGGAGTAACTACAATGTTGTTGATCCATCCTCAGTTTTCTCTTATCACAGCCATTAAACTGTAAAACTGTTTTACAGTCACCATTTGCTTCATGATGAAATCCCTGAGCGGTTTCCTTCTTCTCCAGCAACTGAGAACGCCCGTATCTTTGTAGTGACTGACTGTATTGATATACCATCCAGAGTGTAATTAATAACTTCCCCATGCTCAAAGGGATATTCAATGGCTGCTTTTTTTACCCCTCTGTCAATAGGTGCCCTTCTTTGCAATGCATTGGAAAACCTTAAATAAAAAATAAAAAGATTTCACCTTTATTTAACCAGGTAGGCTAGTTGAGAACAAGTTCTCATTTACAACTGTGACCTGGCCAAGATGAAGCATAGCAGTTCGACACATACAACAACACAGAGTTACACATGGAATAAACAAGTCAATAATACAGTAGAAAAAAGAAAACAAAAAGTATATATACAGTGAGTGCAAATGAGGTAAGATAAGGGAGTTAAAGGCAATAAATAGGCCATTGTGGCGAAGTAATTACAATATAGCAATTAAACACTGGAATGGTAGATGTGCAGAAGATGAATGTGCAAGTAGAGATCCTGGGGTGGAAAGGAGCAAGATAAATAAATAAATACAGTATGGGGATGAGGTAGTTGGATGGGCTGTTTAAAGATGGGCTATATACAGGTGCAGTGATCTGTGAGCTGCTTTGACAGGTGCTTCTTAAAGCTATTGAGGGAGATATGAGTCTCCAGCTTCAGTGATTTTTGCAGTTCATTCCAGTCATTGGCAGCAGAGAAATGGAAGGAAAGGCGGCCAAAGTAGGAATTGGCTTTGGGGGTGACCAGTGAGATATACCTGCTGGAGCGAGTGCTACGAGTGGGTGCTGCTATGGTGACCAGTGAGCTGAGATAAGGCGGGGCTTTACCTAGCAGAGACTTGTAGATGACCTGTAGCCAGTGGGTTTGGCGACGAGTATGAAGCGAGGGCCAGCCAACGAGAGCATACAGGTCGCAATGGTGGGTAGTATATATGGGGCTTTGGTGACAAAACGGATGGCACTGTGATAGACTGCATCCAATATGTTGAGTAGAGTGTTGAAGGCTATTTTATAGATGACATCACCGAAGTCGAGGATCGGTAGGATGGTCAGTTTTACGAGGGTATGTTTGGCAGCATGAGTGAAGGATGCTTTGTTGTGAAATAGGAAGCAGATTCTAGATTTAATTTTGAATTGGAGATGCTTGATGTGAGTCTGGAAGGAGAGTTTACAGTCTAACCAGACACCTAGGTTTTTGTAGTTATCCACATATTCTAAGTTGGAGCCATCCAGAGTAGTGATTAATCTGTGTTTGAAATTCACTGCTCAACTGAGGGACCTTACATATTATTGTAATTGTATGTGTGTGGTACAGAGATGAGGAAGCAAGGGTACATCCTCTCTGTCAGAGCGGGAGTGTGTTAGTGTGTATGAGGGTACATCCTCTCTGTCAGAGCGGGAGTGTGTTAGTGTGTGTGAGGGTACATCCTCTCTGTCGGAGTGGGAGTGTGTTAGTGTGTGTGAGGGTACATCCTCTCTGTCGGAGTGGGAGTGTGTTAGTGTGTGTGATGGTACATCCTCTCTGTCAGAGTGGGAGTGTGTTAGTGTGTGTGAAGGTACATCCTCTCTGTCAGAGTGGGAGTGTGTTAGTGTGTATAAGGGTACATCCTCTCTGTCAGAGTGGGAGTGTGTTAGTGTGTGTGAAGGTACATCCTCTCTGTCGGAGTGGGAGTGTGTTAGTGTGTGTGAAGGTACATCCTCTCTGTCAGAGTGGGAGTGTGTTAGTGTGTGTGAGGGTACATCCTCTCTGTCGGAGTGGGAGTGTGTTAGTGTGTGTGAAGGTACATCCTCTCTGTCAGAGTGGGAGTGTGTGTGAGGGTACATCCTCTCTGTCAGAGTGGGAGTGTGTTAGTGTGTGTGAGGGTACATCCTCTCTGTCAGAGTGGGAGTGTGTTAGTGTGTGTGAGGGTACATCCTCTCTGTCAGAGTGGGAGTGTGTATGAGGGTACATCCTCTCTGTCAGAGTGGGAGTGTGTTAGTGTGTGTGAAGGTACATCCTCTCTGTCAGAGTGGGAGTGTGTTAGTGTGTGTGAAGGTACATCCTCTCTGTCGGAGTGGGAGTGTGTTAGTGTGTGTGAAGGTACATCCTCTCTGTCAGAGTGGGAGTATGTTAGTGTGTGTGAAGGTACATCCTCTCTGTCGGAGTGGGAGTGTGTTTGAGTTTGAGTTTATTTTTACAGGGACAGTGCACATTAATAACGTTTCAGTAAAAGTGGCGGTTTTAGCCAGACGGCTCATTTTCAACCGCAGTCCCTGGGCAGGTTATTAAAAACAATTACAATATAAACAATCATTGAGCAGTGAGCACACGCCGAGCAACATAGGACAAGCAAGACGTAGCATACAGACAGAGCAACGTAGGACAAGCAAGACATAGCATGCAGACAGAGCAACATAGGACAAGCAAGACATATCATACAGACAGAGCAACATAGGACAAGCAAGACATAGCATACAGACAGAGCAATATAGGACAAGCAAGACATAGCATACAGACAGAGAAACATAGGACAAGCAAGACATAGCATACAGACAGAGCAACGTAGGACAAGCAAGACATAGCATGCAGACAGAGCAACATAGGACAAGCAAGACATATCATACAGACAGAGCAACATAGGACAAGCAAGACATAGCATACAGACAGAGCAACATAGGACAAGCAAGACATAGCATACAGACAGGGCAACATAGGACAAGCAAGACATAGCATACAGACAGAGCAACATAGGACAAGCAAGACATAGCATGCAGACAGAGAAACATAGGACAAGCAAGATGTAGCATACAGACAGAGCAACGTAGGACAAGCAAGACATAGCATGCAGACAGAGCAACATAGGACAAGCAAGACATATCATACAGACAGGGCAACATAGGACAAGCAAGACATAGCATACAGACAGAGCAACATAGGACAAGCAAGACATAGCATGCAGACAGAGAAACATAGGACAAGCAAGACATAGCATACAGACAGAGCAACATAGGACAAGCAAGACACAGCATACAGACAGAGCAACATAGGACAAGCAAGACACAGCATACAGACAGAGCAACATAGGACAAGCAAGACATAGCATACAGACAGAGCAACATAGAACAAAAACCAGCAAGACAAAATTCATAAAAGCAACAAAGTGTTTCCACACCTCACAAGCTACAGACAACAGACAACATGGAAAGCAGAAATACACAGCTAGGGATTATGATCACAAATCTGATTGACCGTTTAGCCATGTATTCATACATTTTGTGAAAGTGTGATAGGTGGTGCAGTTATGTGTGTCTGATGGCAGTGTACTCCAGACATGGGAAGCTCTCACAGAGAAAACGGATTTACTAAAGGTGCTTTTCCTTAAGGGAACTATACAGTCACCTCTCATGGCGGACCTTGTGGATCTGCTGCCATTTGTTTGGGTTTTCTGTTTAACAAAAATACTGAGTGGAGGGGGAGCCAGGCCATTTAGGATCTTGAATACAAGACGTGTCGGTGTATTGCACAAACTCCCAACTCAGGAGCTCATGCTTTCTGAGGATGTAACAGAGGATGACTATTGGGCTTCCTATCAAGCACTTTGAGAGCCTGTTTGTAGACAGACTGAATAGGTTTTAATGTTGTACAGCAAGCTTGGGTCCAACTAGTCAAGCAGTATGTTAAGTGGGGGAGTATCATAGATTTGAAGTACAGTTTTGCTACCTCTGTAGTTAAACAATTTCGTATAAATCGGAAATTAGCTAGGTTGAATTTGGTTATCTGAATGACCTTTTTCAAATGCTTTTTAAAAGAGAGGTTGGAATCAAGTATGATGCCAAGGTACTTAGTTAGTGTGTGTGTGTCGCTTGTGGCAAAGAGTCAAAGAAAGAATGATCAACTACTATAGATGTTAGAAGATAGAAGCTAAAACTTTACATTCAGGCTATTTAAAAAAAACAAAAAAAAAACATTTCAATAAACCTAATTATAATATAACACATAACACATATTGCAAAAATGTACCTTAGTACGCTAATGACAGAATGTGGAACATGTATTATGTATGTGGCCGTATGAGAAGTGTACAATGTTTATGACAGGAGGGCAATGTATGTACTATGTTGGGTAAGTCATGACCAGTGTCTATTTTCTATACAGCAGTACTGTGTGTCTGAGACAATTTCCCCCTCGGGACACTAAAGTTCATCCTATCCTAATGAATATGTCAGTTACTTCCTGTTGCATGCATTGTTCTGGATTAGTAACATCCTGAGTGAGTACGACCTCAGCATTCAAAAACCTCTTTCTATATGTACAACCTGTTTCCAGTGAAAAGAGATTAAGTAGAATTTAACAAGGACAATCTTGTCCAGCAGTGAGACTAAGCTGTATTTCAGAATAGGAGTATAGCTGATCATCTCTGAGTGTGTTGTGTTCTCAGTGGAAATCTGTCAACACCAATAAACACTGTAGTTAATGGCTCAAACTGGCTCAAAGTTACAACAGCAGCATTCCTCCTGCAGAGACACACACACACACACACACACACACACACACACACACACACACACACACACACACACACACACACACACACACACACACACACACACACACACACACACACACACACACACACACACACACACACACACACACACACACACACACACACACACACACACACACACACACACACACACACACACACACACACACACACACACACACAGAGCTCTATCAGTAATGAGACACTTCATCCACCAGATGTCAGTGTTCTATCTATAAAACTAGGGCTGTTGCACCAACAGTGACAGAAGTTGTGGCCCAATAGTGAGATGTGTAACTAGATAACCATGGAGACATGTGGAGAATCGCTCTGCAGACCTTCTGGCTGTGACACACCCTCCTCCACACCTACTCTTCTGCCACATGTCTCACATTCCCTGGCACACACACACACCACAACTCCAAACACAACAAACACAAGCTCCAAGCCCACCATGGGGCTGGAACATACCCACTCCTGTCCTCATCCCCTTTAGGCAGCAGTTGACAGAGAGGGCTGTCTTTACCAACAGGATGATATGGATCACATATCTATCAAGGTTGTTGTGCTGCCAAACATAACCACACACATACAATCCCATATGGGATTTAAAGGAGAAATCCTTTGGTGTGGTTATGTGTCCTGTACAGGTCATGACAGTACCATACACCATTTAGCAGACACTTCTATCCTCTTACAGTCATGCATACATGTTTCATATTGGTGGTCTCCCACGGGAATCAAACCCACAACCCTTGGCCTTGCAAGTACCATACACCACCAACTATGTCACACAGGAGGGCACTGGTCCCTCGGGTCATTGAGGGCCAGCACAGATACAGCTGAGGTCTATTAACCTTCTCATTGTACCCCTGGGTTACATTACCATCTCAGGTGGCTCTATGTGCCAGTGGGTACTGACCATGGCTTGACCATCCCACCCCAACCCTCCCTCTAACTCACTGACCTGACCATCCTAACCCTCCCTCTAACCCACTGACCATCCCACCCCAACCCTCCCTCTAACCCACTGACCTGACCATCCCAACCCTCCCTCTAACCTACTGACCTGACCATCCCAACCCTCCCTCTAACCTACTGACCTGACCATCCCAACCCTCCCTCTAACCTACTGACCTGACCATCCCAACCCTCCATCTAACCTACTGACCTGACCTGACCATCCCAACCCTCCCTCTAACCTACTGACCTGACCATCCCAACCCTCCCTCTAACCTACTGATCAGACCATCCCAACCCTCCCTCTAACCCACTGACCTGACCTGACCATCCCAACCCTCCCTCTAACCTACTGACCTGACCATCCCAACCCTCCATCTAACCCACTGACCTGACCATCCCAACTCTCCCTCTAACCCACTGACCTGACCATCCCAACCCTCCCTCTAACCTACTGACCTGACCATCCCACCCCAACCCTCCCTCTAACCTACTGACCTGACCTGATCATACCACCCCAACCTTCCCTCTAACCTACTGACCTGACCATCCCAACCCTCCCTCTAACCCACTGACCTGACCATCCCATCCCTCCCTCTAACCCACTGACCTGACCATCCCAACCCTCCCACTGACCTGACCTGACCTGACCATCCCATCCCTCCCTCTAACCCACTGACCTGACCATCCCAACCCTCCATCTAACCTACTGACCTGACCATCCCAACCCTCCCTCTAACCCACTGACCTGACCATCCCAACCCTCCCTCTAACCTACTGACCTGACCTGACCATCCCATCCCTCCCTCTAACCCACTGACCTGACCATCCCAACCCTCCCTCTAACCCACTGACCTGACCATCCCAACCCTCCCTCTAACCTACTGACCTGACCATCCCAACCCTCCCTCTAACCTACTGACCTGACCATCCCAACCCTCCCTCTAACCCACTGACCTGACCATCCCAACCCTCCCTCTAACCCACTGACCTGACCATCCCAACCCTCCCTCTAACCTACTGACCTGACCATCCCAACCCTCCCTCTAACCTACTGACCTGACCATCCCAACCCTCCCTCTAACCCACTGACCTGACCTGACCATCCCACCCCTCCCTCTAACCTACTGACCTGACCATCCCACCCCTCCCTCTAACCTACTGACCTGACCATCCCAACCCTCCCTCTAACCTACTGACCTGACCCTCCCAACCCTCCATCTAACCTACTGACCTGACCTGACAATCCCAACCCTCCCTCTAACCTACTGATCTGACCATCCCAACCCTCCCTCTAACCCACTGACCTGACCACCCCAACCCTCACTCTATTCCAAAGGGTGAGGCGATGTCGTACTGATCTGAAGTCAGTTTTGCTTCAACGTGTCCCTGATGTTTGGTGACACATTGAAAGTACAGTGAGCTGATCCTAGAACAGAAAATATTAGTCAAATACCACTTTGATCACGAGGCTTAAAAAATGGTCAATGGGAGTGTACTGTACAGTGCATTCAAAAGGTATTCAGACACCCTTCACTTTTTCCACATGTTGTTATGTTACAGCCTTATTCAAAAATGTATCAAATAAAAAATGTTCCTCATCAATCTGCACACAATACCCCATAATGACATCACAATACCCCATAATGACATCACAATACCCCATAACGACATCACAATACCCCATAATGACAAAGAGAAAACAGGTTTTTAGAAAAAAAAAACTGAAATATCTTATTTAAACAAGTATTCAGACCCTTTGCTATAAGACTCGAAATTGAGCTCAGGTGTATCCTGTTTCATTTGATAGTCCTTGAGATGTTTTAACATCTTGATTGGAGTCCACCTGTGGTAAATTCAATTGATTGGACATTTGGAAAGGCACACACTTGTCTTTATAAGTTCCCAGTTGAAAGTGCATGTCAGAGCAAAAACCAAGATAAAACATTTCTGCAGCTTTGAAGGTCCCCAAGAACACAGTGGGCTCCATCATTCTTAAATGGAAGAAGTTTGGAACCACCAAGACTCTTCCTAGAGCTGTCCGCCCAGACAAACTGAGCAATCGAGGGAGAAGGGCATTCGTCAGGAAGGTGACCAAGAACCTGATGGTCACTCTGACAGAGCTCCATAGTTCCTCTGTGGAGATGGGAGAACCTTCTCTGCAGCACTCCACCAATCATGTCTTTTTGGTAGAGTGGCCAGACGGAAGCCACTCCTCAGTATAAGGCACATGACAGCCTGCTTGGAGTTTGCCAAAAGCACCTAAAGGACTCTCAGACCATTAGAAACAACATTCTCTGGCTGATGAAACCAAGATCGAACTATTTGGCTTGCCAAGCATCACATCTGGAGGAAACCTGGCACCATCCCTACAGTGAAGCATGGTGGTGGAAGCATCTTGCTGTGTGGATGTTTTTCAGCGGCGGGGACTGTGAGACTAGTCAGGATCGAGGCAAAAATGTCTAAAAAACTGTTTTTGCTTTGTCATTATGGGGGAAAAAACTATTTAATACATTTTAGAATAAGGTTGTAACATAACAAAATGTGTGAAAAGTCAAGGGGTCTGAATACTTTCTGAATGCACATGTTGTGTTTTACTCTGTACTGTAGAGTTTTATAGATTGCCAGTTGGTGTGAATGTTATAATGTTATAGACACCCTCAAGAATCTGGGACACGTGTCTGTCTATAGGAAATGTTTAGAACAGTAACAAACGTCAAGCCATACTAGGTTTCTTCTCTCTCTCTCTCTCTCTCTCTCTCTCTCTCTCTCTCTCTCTCTCTCTCTCTCTCTCTCTCTCTCTCTCTCTCTCTCTCTCTCTCTCTCTCTCTCTCTCTCTCTCTCTCTCTCTCTCTCTCTCTCTCTCTCTCTCTCTCTCTCTCTCTCTCTCTCTCTCTCTCTCTCTCTCTCTCTCTCTCTCTCTCTCTCTCTCTCTCTCTCTCTCTCTCTCTCTCTCTCTCTCTCTCTCTCTCTCTCTCTATTGGCATGGGAAACGTATGTTTACATTGCCAAAGCAAGTGAAATAGATAAACAAAAAGTTAAATAAACAATAACAAATGTACAGTAAACATTACACTTACAAAAGTATAAAGACATTTCAAATGTCATATTATGTATATACAGTGCCTTGCGAAAGTATTCGGCCCCCTTGAACTTTGCGACCTTTTGCCACATTTCAGGCTTCAAACATAAAGATATAAAACTGTATTTTTTTTGTGAAGAATCAACAACAAGTGGGACTCAATCATGAAGTGGAACGACATTTATTGGATATTTCAAACTTTTTTAACAAATCAAAAACTGAAAAATTGGGCGTGCAAAATTATTCAGCCCCTTTACTTTCAGTGCAGCAAACTCTCTCCAGAAGTTCAGTGAGGATCTCTGAATGATCCAATGTTGACCTAAATGACTAATGATGATAAATACAATCCACCTGTGTGTAATCAAGTCTCCGTATAAATGCACCTGCACTGTGATAGTCTCAGAGGTCCGTTAAAAGCGCAGAGAGCATCATGAAGAACAAGGAACACACCAGGCAGGTCCGAGATACTGTTGTGAAGAAGTTTAAAGCCGGATTTGGATACAAAAAGATTTCCCAAGCTTTAAACATCCCAAGGAGCACTGTGCAAGCGATAATATTGAAATGGAAGGAGTATCAGACCACTGCAAATCTACCAAGACCTGGCCGTCCCTCTAAACTTTCAGCTCATACAAGGAGAAGACTGATCAGAGATGCAGCCAAGAGGCCCATGATCACTCTGGATGAACTGCAGAGATCTACAGCTGAGGTGGGAGACTCTGTCCATAGGACAACAATCAGTCGTATATTGCACAAATTTGGCCTTTATGGAAGAGTGGAAAGAAGAAAGCCATTTCTTAAAGATATCCATAAAAAGTGTTGTTTAAAGTTTGCCACAAACCACCTGGGAGACACACCAAACATGTGGAAGAAGGTGCTCTGGTCAGATGAAACCAAAATTGAACTTTTTGGCAACAATGCAAAACGTTATGTTTGGCGTAAAAGCAACACAGCTGAACACACCATCCCCACTGTCAAACATGGTGGTGGCAGCATCATGGTTTGGGCCTGCTTTTCTTCAGCAGGGACAGGGAAGATGGTTAAAATTGATGGGAAGATGGATGGAGCCAAATACAGGACCATTCTGGAAGAAAACCTGATGGAGTCTGCAAAAGACCTGAGACTGGGACGGAGATTTGTCTTCCAACAAGACAATGATCCAAAACATAAAGCAAAATCTACAATGGAATGGTTCAAAAATAAACATATCCAGGTGTTAGAATGGCCAAGTCAAAGTCCAGACCTGAATCCAATCGAGAATCTGTGGAAAGAACTGAAAACTGCTGTTCACAAATGCTCTCCATCCAACCTCACTGAGCTCGAGTTGTTTTGCAAGGAGGAATGGGAAAAAATGTCAGTCTCTCGATGTGCAAAACTGATAGAGACATACCCCAAGCGACTTACAGCTGTAATCGCAGCAAAAGGTGGCGCTACAAAGTATTAACTTAAGGGGGCTGAATAATTTTGCACGCCCAATTCTTCAGTTTTTGATTTGTTAAAAAAGTTTGAAATATCCAATAAATGTCGTTCCACTTCATGATTGTGTCCCACTTGTTGTTGATTCTTCACAAAAAAATACAGTTTTATATCTTTATGTTTGAAGCCTGAAATGTGGCAAAAGGTCGCAAAGTTCAAGGGGGCCGAATACTTTCGCAAGGCACTGTATATATATATACAGTGTTGTAATGATGTGCAAATAGTTAAAGTACGAAAGGGAAAATAAACATAAACATAAATATTTTTCTCTCTCTCTGTCTTGCTCTCAGTCTCTCTTTCTCTCTCTCTCCGTCTCTCTCTCTTTCTGATCACACCTCACACACAACGCTGTGTATGTACTCTGGACTCCACTCGTTGGTTACCGTGGTGCTACAGAGCTCTGTTTACATGACAACCCATATTAATCAGGTCTACAGTACCTGTCTGAGGCTGCTGCTGCAGAGAGGGGGAGGGAGAACGGAGGGAAGGAAGAGGAAGAGGAAGACATAGGTGTGCCAGTTCTCTACCACAATGTAAACACATGGTTCACATGCCAATAAAGCCATTTGAATTTAATTGAAAGAGAGAGAGAGAGCAAGATATATATACATAAAAGAGAGAGAGGAAATCCCAAACATGGTTTTGATAGGAAAAGAATAGGGGTGAGAGTTCATCCTGTAGTGAGCTTGTGAGTCGTAGCCCAGCATTACTATGACTAATGGCATCAGCAGCTTTTAGAAACAGAACCAGACCAGTCTACTCCCTACAGTACAGAATAGAACCAGACCAGTCTACTCCCTACAGTACAGAATAGAACCAGACCAGTCTACTCCCTACAGTACAGAATAGAACCAGACCAGTCTACTCCCTACAGTACAGAATAGAACCAGACCAGTCTACTCCCTACAGTACAGAATAGAACCAGACCAGTCTACTCCCTACAGTACAGAATAGAATCAGACCAGTCTACTCCCTACAGTACAGAATAGAACCAGACCAGTCTACTCCATACAGTACAGAATAGAATCAGACCAGTCTACTCCCTACTTACAGAATAGAACCAGACCAGTCTACTCCATACAGTACAGAAAAGAACCAGACCAGTCTACTCCCTACAGTACAGAATAGAACCAGACCAGTCTACTCCATACAGTACAGAATAGAACCAGACCAGTCTACTCCCTACAGTACAGAATAGAACCAGACCAGTCTACTCCCTACAGTACAGAATAGAATCAGACCAGTCTACTCCCTACTTACAGAATAGAACCAGACCAGTCTACTCCATACAGTACAGAATAGAACCAGACCAGTCTACTCCCTACTTACAGAATAGAACCAGACCAGTCTACTCCATACAGTACAGAATAGAACCAGACCAGTCTACTCCCTACAGTACAGAATAGAACCAGACCAGTCTACTCCCTACAGTTACAGAGTAAAACCAGACCAGTCTACTCCCTACAGTACAGAATAGAACCAGACCAGTCTACTCCCTACAGTACAGAATAGAACCAGACCAGTCTACTCCCTACTTACAGAATAGAACCAGACCAGTCTACTCCCTACTTACAGAATAGAACCAGACCAGTCTACTCCCTACTTACAGAATAGAACCAGACCAGTCTACTCCCTACAGTACAGAATAGAACCAGACCAGTCTACTCCCTACAGTTACAGAGTAAAACCAGACCAGTCTACTCCCTACAGTACAGAATAGAACCAGACCAGTCTACTCCCTACAGTTACATAATAGAACCAGACCAGTCTACTCCCTACAGTACAGAATAGGAACTTTGATTATTGAGATTATGTGTGTGAGTGTGTGGAATACAGAGTAAAATAGGCCAATTGGGCACTATAGAATGTGCAGGACCTGACTCAGCCAGCCACGCCCTGTGGGTTTAACATGGAACATTCACTCACACAAACAGGCACGCAAGCACACACACACACATATACATACAAGCAGCTGTGGTCACAGCTGTCCTTAAGCAAATGCATAGCAAGAGGTTAAGGCTTACAAAGGAAACTTTAATCACAAACACCTGTTGGAAAGAGGTGCCCTCATACAGTGTACAGTCACACAAAGCCTTGGTAGTGGGTACTGGGTGCATGGTATTATGGTGTGTGTGTGTGTGTGTGTGTGTGTGTGTGTGTGTGTGTGTGTCTAGTTAGCCCCCTCACACATGGGGATGGAATGACTCAATAAATAGACAGAGCAGCTGTCCTCCATCAGGAATAGATCTTTCTTTTTCTTTCTTTCTTTCTGTCTTCCTTTCTTTCTTTCTTTCTTTCTTTCTTTCTTTCTTTCTTTCTTTCTTTCTTTCTGTATCTCCTCCTTTCGTCATCCTCCATCTCTCTCTCTCTTCAATAGTACTATCTTTATCATGTTAACAAACTAGCATTATAATCACAAACCCCAATCAGCTTCACAGCAGCTACACAGCCATGTCTCCATGGTAACCCAGGCAAAACACCAGACACAGAGTACAAGGAAGTATCTCTGACCAGTTTCATCCAATAACACAAGCCGAAATCTGCCTAGGCAGAGATACTGTAGAATAGACAGATACTCAGCTACAGACCAGTGTGTCAGTCTGTCCCCTTTAAAAACACCACAGACCCCAGAGTTGCCCCTACTACCGCTCTGAGCTTCTCTTATTACACACGATCCATCATCATTGAAAGAAATGGGCCAAAGCCAGTGTAATGGAAAACAACAGTTTTACCACAGTTCCTCCACAGAGGAGAGTGCCTGAAACTCAACATCACCACCTTGTGGTGATCCACTTTTGGATACCGTCCAGTCCAACCCAAACAGCATTAATGTTATATTTAAGCAGCAAACCAAAGAGCATATTCCAAGAATTATGTACTGCAACAACAGAGTTCATATTGTTGTGTGTTCTGTATGGATACTGTAGTAAGATGATATAGCAGCCTGTTTCTCTCTATTGAGAGGGAAGCGACTGGGAGAGGTTAAGGGAGAGTTTAAGGGAGAGGTTAAGGGAGAGGTTAAGGGAGAGGTTAAGGGAGAGGTTAAGGGAGAGCTTTTTTTAATTCAAGTTTTTACATATTTTTATTTATTTAACTAGGAAAGTCAGTTAAGAACACATTCTTATTTACAATGACAGCCTAGGAACAGTGTGTTAACTGCCTTGTTCAGGGGAAGAACAACACATTTTTACCTCGTCACCTTGGGGATTTGATCTAGATCTCTACCTTTCAGTTACTGGCCCAACACTCTAACCTCTAGGCTACCTGCCGCCCCAAGGTTAAGGGATGGCTGGGAGCTATTCACTAGAGGTTAGGGGATGGATGGAGGATGTTCACTAGAGGTTAAGGGATGGCTGGGACCTATTCACTAGAGGTTAGGGGATGGTTGGAGGCTGTTCAGTAGTGGTTAGGGGATGGCTGGAGGCTGTTCACTAGAGGTTAGGGGATGGCTACCTGCCACCCCAAGGTTAAGGGATGGCTGGGAGCTATTCACTAGAGGTTAGGGGATGGATGGAGGCTGTTCACTAGAGGTTAGGGGATGGCTGGAGGCTGTTCAGTAGAGGTTAGGGGATGGCTGGAGGCTGTTCAGTGGAGGTTAAGGGATGGCTGGAGGCTGTTCACTAGAGGTTAGGGGATGGCTGGAGGCTGTTCACTAGAGGTTAGGGGATGGCTGGAGGCTGTTCAGTAGAGGTTAAGGGATGGCTGGAGGCTGTTCAGTAGAGGTTAAGGGATGGCTGGAGGCTGTTCAGTAGAGGTTAATGGATGGCTGGAGGCTGTTCAGTAGAGGTTAGGGGATGGCTGGAGGCTGTTCAGTAGAGGTTAGGGGATGGATGGAGGCTGTTCAGTAGAGGTTAGGGGATGGCTGGAGGCTGTTCAGTGGAGGTTAAGGGATGGCTGGAGGCTGTTCAGTAGAGGTTAGGGGATGGCTGGAGGCTGTTCACTAGAGGTTAGGGGATGGTTGGAGGCTGTTCAGTAGTGGTTAGGGGATGGCTGGAGGCTGTTCACTAGAGGTTATGGGATGGCTGGAGGCTGTTCAGTAGAGGTTAGGGGATGGATGGAGGCTGTTCAGTAGAGGTTAGGGGATGGCTGGAGGCTGTTCAGTGGAGGTTAAGGGATGGCTGGAGGCTGTTCAGTAGAGGTTAGGGGATGGCTGGAGGCTGTTCACTAGAGGTTAGGGGATGGTTGGAGGCTGTTCAGTAGTGGTTAGGGGATGGCTGGAGGCTGTTCACTAGAGGTTATGGGATGGCTGGAGGCTGTTCAGTAGAGGTTAGGGGATGGCTGGAGGTTGTTCAGTAGAGGTTAGGGGATGGCTGGAGGCTGTTCAGTAGAGGTTAGGGGATGGCTGGAGGTTGTTTAGTAGAGGTTAGGGGATGGCTGGAGGCTGTTCAGTAGAGGTTATGGGATGGCTGGAGGCTGTTCAGTAGAGATTAGGGGATGGCTTCACTATGTTAGTCGTGTGTCTTAGAAAGGTCTCAGTCAGGTCACTGTGTGAGTGTCACAGTTATTAACTGTTCATCAGCTGTTATCATCGTGCTGAATACAGCACCTGTTGTACATGTCCCTCTATAGTGACAGTTATCAGTTGTTATCATCATGCTGAATACAGCATCTGCTGTACATGTCCCTCTATAGTGACAGTTATCAGTTGTTATCATCGTGCTGAATACAGCATCAGCTGTACATGTCCCTCTATAGTGACAGTTATCAGTTGTTATCATCATGCTGAATACAGCATCAGCTGTACATGTCCCTCTATAGTGACAGTTATCAGTTGTTATCATCATGCTGAATACAGCATCTGCTGTACATGTCCCTCTATAGTGACAGTTATCAGTTGTTATCATCGTGCTGAATACAGCATCAGCTGTACATGTCCCTCTATAGTGACAGTTATCAGTTGTTATCATCATGCTGAATACAGCATCTGCTGTACATCCCTCTATTTAAATATTTTTTTTTTACCTTTATTTAACTAGGCAAGTCAGTTAAGAACAAATTCTTACTTTCAATGACGGCCTAGGAACAGTGGGTTAACTGGCCTAGGAACAGTGGGTTAACTGGCCTAGGAACAGTGGGTTAACTGCCTGTTCAGGGGCAGAACTTGCAACCTTTCGGTTACTAGTCCAACGCTCTAACCACTAAGCTACCCTGCCGCCCCGCTATAGTGACAGTTATCAGCTGTTTAAGACTAAGTATGTGTTTTTCTCCTAGAAAAATGACAAATCACTCCCACAAACAAAGGAAGCAAACTTTAAAGTGTGTGATATTCCACTGTATTCAAGTACATTTACACAGTGGTTAGATAAGATACTATCATTCAGCATAGTATACAGTTATTTGAGATTGAAGGTGCATGGTTGTGATCCCTGATGTGTGCGGTCAAAACACAGTGTGACCAGTCAGTGGATGGTCAGATATCGTGTACACATACACATGATCACACGCACACATGCATGAACACACACAAACACACACACACTCCTGCAGAAGCCATTACAGCTCCCTGAAGGAAGCACCTGGAAACGGGGGCCTCGTTGGTGATCTCACCCTGGTCCAGGCTTCATCCCAAATGGCACCGTATTCCCTATATAGTGCACTACTTTTGACCAGGGCCCATAGGGCACTATATAGGGAATAGGGTGCCATTTGGGACGCATTCCCAGACTTTAAACAGTAGGTGCTACAGGACAAGGAAGGGCACTTGTGTTGTCTGCCCCCCATTCTCTGTTTTCTACTTTTTTACAGAGTTCTTACAATACTCCACAAACACTCATAAAAGCACCATTAAGGGACGGTGTTTCTCCACTGATGATTTTAACATACACACGCATTCACAGACAAACTGAAGCCTAATGCGTTCTCTATGGACACTGATGATTTTAACATCCACACGCATTCACAGACAAACTGAAGCCTAATGCGTTCTCTATGGACACTGATGATTTTAACATACACACACATTCACAGACAAACTGAAGCCTAATGCGTTCTCTATGGACACTGATGATTTTAACATCCACACACATTCACAGACAAACTGAAGCCTAATGCGTTCTCTATGGACACTGATGATTTTAACATACACACGCATTCACAGACAAACTGAAGCCTAATGCGTTCTCTATGGACACTGATGATTTTAACATACACACGCATTCACAGACAAACTGAAGCCTAATGCGTTCTCTATGGACACTGATGATTTTAACATCCACACACATTCACAGACAAACTGAAGCCTAATGCGTTCTCTATGGACACTGATGATTTTAACATCCACACACATTCACAGACAAACTGAAGCCTAATGCGTTCTCTATGGACACTGATGATTTTAACATCCACACGCATTCACAGACAAACTGAAGCCTAATGCGTTCTCTATGGACACTGATGACAGATGCACTTTATGAGGAAAATCACATCAACTTCAGGAACTACAACAAAGTGAGAATAGTGTGGAAAAACCATCCCCCTGCCAATAGAGAGTATCTCTACCCACACTGACGGTCGGTCGCCACCGGAGCCACGGGGGACAGAAGTAGTACTGTTCAAACATCACTTTTCCTGTTTTCACACCACAGACGAACATGAGAGGAGGACTACGGACCTACAGATGGAAATTAGCTTCATAGCTAGCTTTAACACATTTACATTGTGAACACTGAAATGTTGATTTGTGTGCACTGTCCCTGTCAAGCTAATTCAATTAAACAATAGATAACTGAGTAAGTAAGTCACCCAGAGAAAGAGAAAGAATCAAGGAGCTGCACAGCTCTGTCCCACTGTCCTGGCTGTCACCCAGATTAGATGACTCTGTGCCGGTCAGTCTCACACACGAAACCCTAGCTACTGGAACTCATTGAGCAGACAGCCAGAGAGAAAGACAAAGAGACAGACAGACACATGGCAAAGGACAGGTCCTAAAACCCTCTACGCTGTATCTGCAAACTGCAGCTAAGCTAAAGCTTTAAAACCAGAAAATACAGAGAGGAAAAGACCCAGACTCTGGGAGTTTCAACAGATAGTTCAATGAAGAGTTGAAAAGTACTATTCCCCTGGGAGGAGAGTCCAGTTTGGCTGAGTTCCTGTGTCATACCTGAGAATCTGTCCCCCTCCATATCCAGATCACTCCCTCCACAGCCTCATGAAGTGTCTGCTTTCTTCCTCTCTCCTTCTGGACTTCCCCTTTCTCTCCCCCCCTTGCTAGCTCGATCGCTCGCGCCCTCTCTTCCTCTCTTTTCCTCTCCCCAGTCTTTCCCTCCCTCCCTCCCTCCCTCCCTCCCTCCCTCCCTCCCTCCCTCCCTCCCTCCCTCCCTCTGTCTCTTTCTCTCCCTCTTTCTCTTCCTCTCTCTCTCTGTCTTTTTCTCTCCCCTGTTAGATTTTTCAGTCTGTTCTGCTAATGAATGCGTTCAGAATTACGGCATGCCCATGTGCTGATCATATGGAGCTCTTGTTATTCTTTCTTTTCATTCCCACCCTCCATTCCCCCTCCTCTTCTCTCTCCCTGTCTCACTCTCTCTATCTCTCTCTCTCTCTCCTCTTCTCTCTCCCTGTCTCACTCTCTCTCTCTATCTATCTCTCTCTCTCACTCTATTTCTCTGTTTCTTTCTTTCTTTCCTTCTTTCTCTGCCTTGCCATAAGACTGTAGCAGCATTGTCTCAGAAACCCTGAAGGACCATGTGATGTGAGCTCCTTAGATTTAGTTTAAAATAACCCTCTCCTCTCCATGGCCCCAATAACCAACTGTCTGATAGACCCGTCTGTACAGCAACAGAGACCATAGAGTCTTGGCATGTCTATCTATGCAGAGATAGGATTTGGGTTTTATAAACTGGGTGGTTCGAGCCCTGAATGATGATTGGCTGACAGCCGTGGTATATTATACCATATACCACAGGTACGACAAAACATTTATTTTTACTGCTCTAATTAAGTTGGTAACCAGTTCATAATAACAATAAGGCACCTCAGGTGTGGTATATGGCCAATATACCACGGCTAAGGTTTGTATCCAGGCACTCCGTGTTGCGTTGTGCTTAATAGCAGCTCTTGGCCTTGCTATATTGGCCATATACCACACCCCCTCAGGCATTATTGCTTAAGTATGCTGTATCACTACTATACAATGGAAAAACTATATAAAACAGTAGCAGGGGAAGTCTCTCTCTCTCTCTCTCCCTCCCTCCCTCCCTCCCTCCCTCCCTCCCTCTCTTTCTCTCTCTCTCTCTGTAAAATGTGCTTGACATCCATCCACCTCTTTGTTCAAGAAACACAGGTGAACCCTAACCTTTGGCACGTCCCTCACACTTGCCTGGGGGTCATTTGGCGTGTGGGTGTGTGTGAGAGGGAGAGGGAGAGATCAAACACACCCAGGCGTTAAAAAAAGCAGATATCAGGCTGCAGTGTTGCACAATGCAACCCTCACCTTCCTAAAGCAACCAGGAGTGTGTGTGTGGGGGGCATTGCATTGCGCAACAGGAGAGGACAGTGGACCAGAGTTTGGGTCTAAGTGCCTATCAAAACACAATAGTAATCTGAATCACAGATCAACTAGCAGCTTCACAATGAATGGCTGATGTGTTACTGAACTACATGATCTAGATCACAGGCTGTCCCAAATTGCACCTTGTTTCCTATGTACTAGTGCCCTACTTTTGACCAGGGTCCATAGGTAAAAAGGTGCCATTTGGGACACAGGCTCAGTGAACATAATGGAGTGAGCCATGCTAGTAACACAGTGTGACTGCTTCCTCCCCTATAGAGATCAGTCTCATGACTACTAACTGAAGACAATCACCCAGAGGGCATGGCCATGGACAATACAGCCACTGTCAGAGACACTATTCAAACACTACAGATAGACTTCTACCAGTCCTGTGTGTGTGTGCATTGGTGTGTTTTTGGTTTTACTATCCTTGTGGGGACCAGAAGACCTCACAAGGTTAAACAAGGACATTTTGCCGCTTCCCTCAAGGAAAAAGCTATTTTAGGCTTAGGGGTTAGGTTTAGGGTTAGGGTTACAATTAGGGTTAGGTTAGGGGTTAATAAGAATGTGAATCCTTGTGTGTGTGTGTGTGTGTGTGTGTGTGTGTGTGTGTGTGTGTGTGTGTGTGTGTGTGTGTGTGTGCCTGCACATGTGTGTATTCTTAAGGTTACTGTGAAACAGCACTCTCCTCCTAAGGCCCATCTACCTCCTGTCTGCTCATAACTCCGCCCCACCAGGAGAGGCTTTGTGTGGGACATCTCAACCCACCCAGCCCCCTCCCTCACATCCGGGCACAGGGCACACACCCCCTGCCAGCCTCCATAGTCTCCCCCACCCCACCCTGCTCCCCTGCTCTGACACACATGCCCTGCAGAGACAGCATCAGGGGGGTCTGCTGACAGGATGGGTTTCATTCACACCCCTAAGCACCTCCCATAACCCAGTCTGCCTGTCTACCTGTTAGCTCTGCCTGTCTGTCAGTCTGCCTGTCACACACGCACACCTGAGAACTCAAACACACGCAAGCACGCACACACATAAACACACACACACACTGCTAATAATAAAAATTCCTGTGTATATCCCTATAACCCTGTCTGTCAGTGTGTGTATCCTAGCCTGTCTGTTAGCCTGCATAGTACAGTATCTGGCTGCCTCATTGCCTGTCAGATTCCTGTGGCTTGAGTGCACATCCTGCAAGGACATGTGCTCATACACAGGCTGTGTGTGTGTCCCTTTCCCCGACTCGGTGCTCCAGGCGCTACCCCCCCCCCCCCCCCCCCCCCGCCCTCTGAATTGCTGATGCTGCAGAAGCAGTTTGTTCTTCCCACTGAGAGGAGGAGGCCTCAGTGGTGAGCCACAGCCACAGCCTGCAACCTCATGCCAGCGCTTGGCAGTTACCCACACACGTGCACACACACACACATTAACACACACACACATGAACACATACACAAACACACGCACAAACACCCACCTACGCACGCATATGCACACACAGTAGTAGTAGTAAATAGTGAGTGCTCATTTCGATCATTATCTCAATCTATCTCACTGTCATACCCATGCTCTTTCAATCTTTCCCACTGAAACCCAGTGCTCACAGTCAGTATCTAAATAGTATGTGTGAAATGCTTGATATTGTATGTGATGTAAACCGAGAGGTCTACTTTCTTGGGAATCTGAATAGTGACTGGTTTTCATCAAGCTGTCCGCTCAAGAGGAAGCTTCTCAATGTAACCAGTGCCTGTAATCTGGTTCAGGTTATTAATCAACCTACCAGGGTGTTTACAAACACTACAGGAACAAGATCATCCACATGTATCAATCACATTTGAACTAATACTGTAGAACTTTGTACTAAAGCTGTATCCGTACCCATTGGATGCAGTGATCACAATATAGTGGCTATATCCAGGAAATCCAAAGTTCCAAAAACTGGGCCTAAAATATTATATAAGAGATCATACAACAGATTTAGCTGTTACTATTATGTGGTTGTTAAAAATATTTGTTGGTCTGATGTCTTTAATAAGGAGCATCCAGATGCTGCACTTCATACATTTATGAAATTGCTTCTTCTAGTTATTGATAAACATGCACCTGTTAAGAAACTGACTGTTAGAACTGTTAAGGTTCCATGGATTGATGAGGAAAAACTGTATGGTTGAAAGAGATGAGGCTAAAGGAGTGGCTAATAAGTCTGACTTCACATCTGACTGGCTGACTTACTGCACATCTGACTGGCTGACTTACTGCACATCTGACTGGCTGACTTACTGCACATCTGACTGGCTGACTTACTGCACATCTGACTGGCTGACTTACTGCACATCTGACTGGCTGACTTACTGCACATCTGACTGGCTGACTTACTGCACATCTGACTGGCTGACTTACTGCACATCTGACTGGCTGACTTACTGCACATCTGACTGGCTGACTTACTGCACATCTGACTGGCTGACTTACTGCAAATCGAGAAATTATGTGACTAAACACAACAAAAAGAAAAATAAACTGTATTATGAAGCCAGGATCAATGATATAAAGAAACTTTAAATGAAATTATGGGCAGAAAGACAAATTCAACTCCATCATTCATTGAATCAGATGGCTTATTCATCACAAAAGCATTTAATATTGCCAAATATTTTTATGGTTACTTCATTGTCAAAGTGGGCAAACTTAGGCAGAAAATGCCAACAACGAACAGTGAGCCATCGTACACATGCATACAAAAAACAATACTGAAAGAAAAGCATAGTAAGTTTGAATTTTGTAAAGTTAGTGTGGGAGAGGTGGAAAAATGATTGTCATCGATCAATAATGTCAAACCTCTTGGCATTGACAACTTAGATGGAAAGCTACTGAGCTATCTGTCATATCTTTAATCTGAGCCTAGAGTAAAGTCTTCAGGCCTGGAGGGAAGACAAAGTCATTCAGCTACCCAAGAGTGGTAAAGCGGCCTTTAATGGTTCTAACAGCAGACCTATCAGGTTTCTGCCAGCTCTTAGCAAACTGTTAGAAAAAAATGGTGTTTGACCAAATACAATGCTATTTCTCTGTAAACAAACTAACAACAGACTTTCAGCATACTTATAGAGAGGGGCACTCAACATGTACTCCACTGACACAAATGACTGATGATTGGTTTAAATAAATTGATAATAAGAAGATTGTGGGAGCTATACTGTTAGATTTCAGTGCAGCCTTCGATATTACTGACCATAACCTGTTGTTGATAAAGCGTTATGTCTTTTCAACCTCTGCGATATTGTGGATTCAGAGCTATCGATCTAATAGAACTCAAAGGGTTTTCTTTAATGGAAGTTTCTCTAATGTCAAACATGTAAAGTGTGGTGTACTGCAGGGCAGCTCTCTGGGTCCTCTACTCTTTTCTATTTTTACCAATGACCTGCCACTGGCATTAAACAAAGCATGTGTGTCCATGTATGCTGATGATTCATCAGCAACCACAGCTAATTAAGTCACTGAAACTCTTAACAAAGTATTGCAGTCTGTTTTGGAATGGGTGGCCAGTAATAAACTGGTCCTGAACATCTCTAAAACTAAGAGCACTGTATTTAGTACAAATTATTCCCTAAGTTCTAGACCTCGGCTGAATCTGGTAATGAATGGTGTGACTGTTGAAGAAGTTGAGGAGAGTAAATTACTTGGCATTTCCTTAGATTGTAAACTGTCATGATCAAAACATATAGATTCAATGGTTGTAAAGCTGGGGAGAGGTCTGTCTGTAATAAAGAGATGCTGTGATTTTTTGACACCACACTCCAAAAAGAAAGTCCTGCAGGCTCTAGTTTTGTCTTATCTTGATTATTGTCCAGACATGTGGTCAAGTGCTGCAAGGAGAGACCTAGTTAAACTGCAGCTGGACCAGAACAGAGCAGCATGTCTTGCTCTTCATGGTAATCAGAGGGCTGATATAAATACTATACATGCCAGTCTCTCTTGGCTAAGAGTTGAAGACTGACTGCATCACTTATTTTTTAAAGAAACATTAATGTGTTGAAAATCCAGAATTGTTTGCAAAGTCAATTTATACACAACTCTGACACACACACTTACGCCACCAGAAATGCCACCAGTGGTCTTTTCACAGTCCCCAAATCCAGAATAAATTCAATAAAATGTACATTACTGTATAGAGCCATTATTGCATGGAACTCTGTTCCATCTCATATTACTCAAATAAACAGCAAACCTGGTTTCAAAAGACAAATAAAGCAACATCACCTCTGTGTATGTATTGATATGTAGGCTATGCGTGCTTCAAAACCATTTTTTGGTGTAGTTCTGTTCTATTCATGTTCTGTATTATGTCATGTTTCATGTTTTGTGTGGACCCCAGGAAGAGTAGCTGCTGCTTTTGCAACAGCTAATGGGGATCCTAATAAAATACCAAATATCTAAATCTCTCTCCATCTCACCCTCACCGAGTCTGTCTTAATCATCTCTCTCTCCATCTCACCCTCAATGAGTCTGTCTTAATCATCTCTCTCTCCATCTCACCCTCACTGAGTCTGTCTTAATCATCTCTCTCTCCATCTCACCCTCACTGAGTCTGTCTTAATCATCTCTCTCTCCATCTCACCCTCACTGAGTCTGTCTTAATCATCTCTCTCTCCATCTCACCCTCACTGAGTCTGTCTTAATCATCTCTCTCTCCATCTCACCCTCACTGAGTCTGTCTTAATCATCTCTCTCTCCATCTCACCCTCACTGAGTCTGTCTTAATCATCTCTCTCTCCATCTCACCCTCACTGAGTCTGTCTTAATCATCTCTCTCTCCATCTCACCCTCACCGAGTCTGTCTTAATCATCTCTCTCTCCATCTCACCCTCACTGAGTCTGTCTTAATCATCTCTCTCTCCATCTCACCCTCACTGAGTCTGTCTTAATCATCTCTCTCTCCATCTCACCCTCACTGAGTCTGTCTTAATCATCTCTCTCTCCATCTCACCCTCGCTGAGTCTGTCTTAATCATCTCTCTCTCCTCTCTCAAGGGGAATATTTGGGATTCATTCCTACCTGCTTACTGTAACATATCGGTCCATCTGTGCTACAGTACCTGTTTCGTGGCTCACTTCTCAGAAACCCTGATAAAGTCTGCTTGCTGACGAAATACAGTTTGTTACTTTCACTAAATCCAGTGAAAAGTGTGAAGGGCAGTATACAGTGCCTTGTCAACCCGCACTTCACCAATTCAGCTGTGCATTTTGCTCAGCCCACAACATGAACTCAGTAGCATTAATCAAAGTCCTTGTGTTGAGGCCAACAGATGTATGTAAGTAATAATGCGTGTGCCTGGTGGATTCCTCAGATAGAAACAGTATGACTTACTGGGACTGGTGATGGAAGAAGAACCTTCTCTGTCTGTCCTCCTCAGTCTCCCACTGGTGGACCTGGCAATACCTGTCACCCAGAGGAAGATAGAGAGAGAGGAGGGAGGGCGATCAATAAAGGTCATACATTCTATGTTGCATAATATTATTATAACATAACACTACATATGCCTGCAAGTTAACAACACTAAAACCCACACGGCTGATAAGCTGACAACAGAGAACCCAGTGACAGTCATCACAGATCCTAGGTGACACTGAGCAGCTCTGGAATCACTGGGATGCCTTCTGGCGTTCCACTACGGCTTTCCTTCAATGCTGACCGGGAGAGACCTATTCCATTCCAGATCGATACAGGGTGTGTTCCGTTGTGCTCTGTTCTGATCATTCCTTATTACAGTCCAGGAGAGTTGAGGTGTGTGTGTGTGTGTGTGTGTGTGTGTGTGTGTGTGTGTGTGTGTGTGTGTGTGTGTGTGTGTGTGTGTGTGTGTGTGTGTGTGTGGACTGTAAAGTAGATCCTATGTAGACTGTTGGTCTCTCTGTAGAATGAGAGGTCGTCAGAGGTCACAGAGTTCAAAGGTCAACTTGGTCAACCAAGTTGGTAGAGGAGAGGAGTGGTAGAGGAGACGAGTGACAGGAGACGAGAGGGAGAGGGTGCTGAAATTGTTGTGGGACAGATTCAAACCAATGCTGGAGTGGTATACAGTATGTCTTCCAGGGGCAGCAGCTTAGACTGCTAGACCACCCTAGGCAACAGTAAGTATCTATTTCTAAAGAGCTGGTGATGATGTGATGATGGCCACGGAATCATTGTTTGATCTGATTTATAGCTTGGTGATTCAAAGGGGTCACACATGCCACAGGGGCAACCATCGTAAGAGATCAGGGATTTAACCCAGTCAGTACTATTCAGATGAAATGACTCCAACTTGTGGTTACTGAGTCAACTGACCCATCCTGTTCTGGCTCCTCCTTTAATTGAGACACTTCCTTTCTCAGTTCTGTCCTGTATGACATCGTTCACCATCATGACCAAGAGATGTGGATTCCTCTCTGAAGTGTCACCACTGTCTTTAGAGCGACATAGACAGCTGAGGGACAGGAAGGAAGACTAAAGGAGTTCTGACTGTAGGTTACTGAATACTGTGGGAGGAGGTCTAAAGGAGTTCTGACTGTATGTTACTGAATACTGTGGGAGGAGGTCTAAAGGAGTTCTGACTGTATGTTACTGAATACTGTGGGAGGAAGTCTAAAGGAGTTCTGACTGTATGTTACTGAATACTGTGGGAGGAGGTCTAAAGGAGTTCTGACTGTATGTTACTGAATACTGTGGGAGGAAGTCTAAAGGGGTTCTGACTGTATGTTACTGAATACTGAGGGAGGAAGTCTAAAGGAGTTCTGACTGTATGTTACTGAATACTGTGGGAGGAGGTCTAAAGGAGTTCTGACTGTATGTTACTGAATACTGTGGGAGGAAGTCTAAAAGAGTTCTGACTGTATGTTACTGAATACTGTGGGAGGAGGTCTAAAGGAGTTCTGACTGTATGTTACTGAATACTGTGGGAGGAAGTCTAAAGGGGTTCTGACTGTATGTTACTGAATACTGTGGGAGGAAGTCTAAAGGAGTTCTGACTGTATGTTACTGAATACTGTGGGAGGAAGTCTAAAGGGGTCTGACTGTATGTTACTGAATACTGTGGGAGGAAGTCTAAAGGAGTTCTGACTGTATGTTACTGAATACTGTGGGAGGAAGTCTAAAGGGGTTCTGACTGTATGTTACTGAATACTGTGGGAGGAAGTCTAAAGGAGTTCTGACTGTATGTTACTGAATACTGTGGGAGGAGGTCTAAAGGAGTTCTGACTGTATGTTACTGAATACTGTGGGAGGAGGTCTAAAGGAGTTCTGACTGTATGTTACTGAATACTGTGGGAGGAAGTCTAAAGGGGTTCTGACTGTATGTTACTGAATACTGTGGGAGGAAGTCTAAAGGAGTTCTGACTGTATGTTACTGAATACTGTGGGAGGAGGTCTAAAGGAGTTCTGACTGTATGTTACTGAATACTGTGGGAGGAGGTCTAAAGGAGTTCTGACTGTATGTTACTGAATACTGTGGGAGGAGGAGACTGTGAGACGGGTCTGTGTGTGTGTGTGTGTGTGTGTGTGTGTGTGTGTGTGTGTGTGTGTGCGCGTGCGTGTGTGCGTGTGTGCGTGTGTGTGTGTGTGTGTGTACATGTGGGAGTTATAGGATGCGTAACATGTGAGCTCATCCCTCACCCTGTTACATACAGTACCTATAATCCATTAAAGCACAGGCCTCTCTCACACAGGCCTCTCTCACACAGGCCTCTCTCACACAGGCCTCTCTCACACACACATTTGGACATCCTAGACATACTTGACAAGATGACACGCGCATGTACGTCTTTGGTTGTAAGACAGGTCTCTTTGTTATGTCCTTCTCAATGTCTATGTGTGAGAGAGCAAATCAAAATGAGGAAGAAAACTAACATCCACTGGATCCCACAGACTGCTGTTTGCTCTGGAATTTGTCTCTGTGGCCACAGAAAGCAATGCCTGACTCTCCCAGACTGACCGACATCAGAGAGAAACCAACAGTCCAGTAACTTCAGAGAAACAGCAGCAGCACAGCCAGCCATGCTCTAATTCCTCCTCCAACTGACCAAACAACAGACTGGCCAGAGAGAGGCTACCAGACCAGACTAGCTGAGCCCAGAGCCATTCACTCCTCCTGCCAGAGAGATACAACTAACATTCAGAGAACCAGTGAAGCTACCAGTACCAGACCAGACCAGCTAAACCCAGAGAAAACACCCTCACTCAGCTAAACAGAGCCCGGTAACATTGTACTGAAGCAGGGTTGGATGAGAGCTCGACAGAGCGACTACTCTCCCCTGCCACTAACCAAATGTGCCTCTCCTCCCTGCTCCTCTAGACCACAAATGGCCCAGTCACCATAGCAACAGTAGCAACAGGTCTGTTTTTTTCAGGGACGTGGTGGTAGTGTTGTAACAGGAGGATGAAACTATGCGGCACACACATACACACACACACACACACACACACACACACACACACACACACACACACACACACACACACACACACACACACACACACACACACACACACACACACACACACACACACACACACACCTCTGCTAGCTCAGACAACAGATTATTTATTTACTGTAATCCCTCACTTAGACTTAGTTTACTTCCCAAATGGCACCCTATTCCCTACATAGCCATTAGGACCCGGTCAAAAGTAGTGCACTATAAAGGGAATATGGGTGCCTTTTGGGACGTATCATAGATTGACTCACCATTCACTGTCACTGTAAGTAATGGGGATTAATGATTTAAATTGGGAATTGATCATTGTTTTCTAAACTGTGGCTTGGCAGAGAGCTTTAGACTGGGGCTTTGAATCAAAATGATGTTCAGTCCTGGAGAGGCTATGGTTGTTATAGAACAATGTTCAGTCCTGGAGAGGCTATGGTTGTCATAGAACAATGTTCAGTCCTGGAGAGGCTATGGTTGTTATAGAACAATGTTCAGTCCTGGAGAGGCTATGGTTGTTATAGAACAATGTTCAGTCCTGGAGAGGCTATGGTTGTTATAGAACAATGTTCAGTCCTGGAGAGGCTATGGTTGTCATAGAACAATGTTCAGTCCTGGAGAGGCTATGGTTGTTATAGAACCATGTTCAGTCCTGGAGAGGCTATGGTTGTCATAGAACAATGTTCAGTCCTGGAGAGGCTATGGTTGTCATAGAACAATGTTCAGTCCTGGAGAGGCTATGGTTTTTATAGAACAATGTTCAGTCCTGGAGAAGCTATGGTTGTCATAGAACAATGTTCAGTCCTGGAGAGGCTATGGTTGTCATAGAACAATGTTCAGTCCTGGAGAAGCTATGGTTTTTATAGAACAATGTTCAGTCCTGGAGAGGCTATGGTTGTCATAGAACAATGTTCAGTCCTGGAGAGGCTATGGTTGTTATAGAACAATGTTCAGTCCTGGAGAGGCTATGGTTTTTATAGAACAATGTTCAGTCCTGGAGAGGCTATGGTTGTCATAGAACAATGTTCAGTCCTGGAGAAGCTATGGTTGTCATAGAACAATGTTCAGTCCTGGAGAGGCTATGGTTGTCATAGAACAATGTTCAGTCCTGGAGAGGCTATGGTTGTCATAGAACAATGTTCAGTCCTGGAGAGGCTATGGTTGTTATAGAACAATGTCCAGTCCTGGAGAGGCTATGGTTGTCATAGAACAATGTTCAGTCCTGGAGAGGCTATGGTTGTTATAGAACAATGTTCAGTCCT
Organism: Oncorhynchus mykiss; assembly: GCF_057628025.1. Taxonomy (NCBI): domain Eukaryota; kingdom Metazoa; phylum Chordata; class Actinopteri; order Salmoniformes; family Salmonidae; genus Oncorhynchus; species Oncorhynchus mykiss. The sequence continues at coordinate 92,742,308 of NC_143033.1, read as the reverse complement.
GGAGAGGCTATGGTTGTCATAGAACAATGTTCAGTCCTGGAGAGGCTATGGTTGTCATAGAACAATGTTCAGTCCTGGAGAGGCTATGGTTGTTATAGAACAATGTTCAGTCCTGGAGAGGCTATGGTTGTCATAGAACAATGTTCAGTCCTGGAGAGGCTATGGTTGTCATAGAACAATGTTCAGTCCTGGAGAGACTATGGTTGTTATAGAACAATGTTCAGTCCTGGAGAGGCTATGGTTGTCATAGAACAATGTTCAGTCCTGGAGAGGCTATGGTTGTCATAGAACAATGTTCAGTCCTGGAGAGGCTATGGTTGTCATAGAACAATGTTCAGTCCTGGAGAGGCTATGGTTGTCATAGAACAATGTTCAGTCCTGGAGAAGCTATGGTTGTTATAGAACAATGTTCAGTCCTGGAGAGGCTATGGTTGTCATAGAACAATGTTCAGTCCTGGAGAGGCTATGGTTGTTATAGAACAATGTTCAGTCCTGGAGAGGCTATGGTTGTTATAGAACAATGTTCAGTCCTGGAGAGGCTATGGTTGTCATAGAACAATGTTCAGTCCTGGAGAAGCTATGGTTGTCATAGAACAATGTTCAGTCCTGGAGAGGCTATGGTTGTTATAGAACAATGTTCAGTCCTGGAGAGGCTATGGTTGTTATAGAACAATGTTCAGTCCTGGAGAGGCTATGGTTGTCATAGAACAATGTTCAGTCCTGGAGAGGCTATGGTTGTCATAGAACAATGTTCAGTCCTGGAGAGGCTATGGTTGTTATAGAACAATGTTCAGTCCTGGAGAGGCTATGGTTGTCATAGAACAATGTTCAGTCCTGGAGAGGCTATGGTTGTCATAGAACAATGTTCAGTCCTGGAGAGGCTATGGTTGTCATAGAACAATGTCCAGTCCTGGAGAGGCTATGGTTGTTATAGAACAATGTTCAGTCCTGGAGAGGCTATGGTTGTCATAGAACAATGTTCAGTCCTGGAGAGGCTATGGTTGTCATAGAACAATGTTCAGTCCTGGAGAGGCTATGGTTGTCATAGAACAATGTTCAGTCCTGGAGAGGCTATGGTTGTCATAGAACAATGTTCAGTCCTGGAAAGGCTATGGTTGTCATAGAACAATGTTCAGTCCTGGAGAGGCTATGGTTGTCATAGAACAATGTTCAGTCCTGGAGAGGCTATGGTTGTTATAGAACAATGTTCAGTCCTGGAGAGGCTATGGTTGTCATAGAACAATGTTCAGTCCTGGAGAGGCTATGGTTGTCATAGAACAATGTTCAGTCCTGGAGAGGCTATGGTTGTTATAGAACAATGTTCAGTCCTGGAGAGGCTATGGTTGTTATAGAACAATGTTCAGTCCTGGAGAGGCTATGGTTGTCATAGAACAATGTTCAGTCCTGGAGAGGCTATGGTTGTTATAGAACAATGTTCAGTCCTGGAGAGGCTATGGTTGTCATAGAACAATGTTCAGTCCTGGAGAGGCTATGGTTGTTATAGAACAATGTTCAGTCCTGGAGAGGCTATGGTTGTTATAGAACAATGTTCAGTCCTGGAGAGGCTATGGTTGTTATAGAACCATGTTCAGTCCTGGAGAGGCTACGGTTGTTATAGAACAATGTTCAGTCCTGGAGAGGCTATGGTTGTTATAGAACCATGTTCAGTCCTGGAGAGGCTATGGTTGTCATAGAACAATGTTCAGTCCTGGAGAGGCTATGGTTGTTATAGAACAATGTTCAGTCCTGGAGAGGCTATGGTTGTCATAGAACAATGTTCAGTCCTGGAGAGGCTATGGTTGTTATAGAACAATGTTCAGTCCTGGAGAGGCTATGGTTGTCATAGAACAATGTTCAGTCCTGGAGAGGCTATGGTTGTTATAGAACAATGTTCAGTCCTGGAGAGGCTATGGTTGTTATAGAACAATGTTCAGTCCTGGAGAGGCTATGGTTGTTATAGAACCATGTTCAGTCCTGGAGAGGCTATGGTTGTTATAGAACAATGTTCAGTCCTGGAGAGGCTATGGTTGTCATAGAACAATGTTCAGTCCTGGAGAGGCTATGGTTGTTATAGAACAATGTTCAGTCCTGGAGAGGCTATGGTTGTCATAGAACAATGTTCAGTCCTGGAGAGGCTATGGTTGTTATAGAACAATGTTCAGTCCTGGAGAGGCTATGGTTGTCATAGAACAATGTTCAGTCCTGGAGAGGCTATGGTTGTTATAGAACAATGTTCAGTCCTGGAGAGGCTATGGTTGTCATAGAACAATGTTCAGTCCTGGAGAGGCTATGGTTGTTATAGAACAATGTTCAGTCCTGGAGAGGCTATGGTTTTTATAGAACAATGTTCAGTCCTGGAGAGGCTATGGTTGTTATAGAACAATGTTCAGTCCTGGAGAGGCTATGGTTGTTATAGAACAATGTTCAGTCCTGGAGAAGCTATGGTTGTTATAGAACAATGTTCAGTCCTGGAGAGGCTATGGTTGTTATAGAACAATGTTCAGTCCTGGAGAGGCTATGGTTGTCATAGAACAATGTTCAGTCCTGGAGAGGCTATGGTTGTTATAGAACAATGTTCAGTCCTGGAGAGGCTATGGTTGTCATAGAACAATGTTCAGTCCTGGAGAGGCTATGGTTGTTATAGAACAATGTTCAGTCCTGGAGAGGCTATGGTTTTTATAGAACAATGTTCAGTCCTGGAGAGGCTATGGTTGTCATAGAACAATGTTCAGTCCTGGAGAAGCTATGGTTGTCATAGAACAATGTTCAGTCCTGGAGAGGCTATGGTTGTCATAGAACAATGTTCAGTCCTGGAGAGGCTATGGTTGTCATAGAACAATGTTCAGTCCTGGAGAGGCTATGGTTGTTATAGAACAATGTCCAGTCCTGGAGAGGCTATGGTTGTCATAGAACAATGTTCAGTCCTGGAGAGGCTATGGTTGTTATAGAACAATGTTCAGTCCTGGAGAGGCTATGGTTGTCATAGAACAATGTTCAGTCCTGGAGAGGCTATGGTTGTCATAGAACAATGTTCAGTCCTGGAGAGGCTATGGTTGTTATAGAACAATGTTCAGTCCTGGAGAGGCTATGGTTGTCATAGAACAATGTTCAGTCCTGGAGAGGCTATGGTTGTCATAGAACAATGTTCAGTCCTGGAGAGACTATGGTTGTTATAGAACAATGTTCAGTCCTGGAGAGGCTATGGTTGTCATAGAACAATGTTCAGTCCTGGAGAGGCTATGGTTGTCATAGAACAATGTTCAGTCCTGGAGAGGCTATGGTTGTCATAGAACAATGTTCAGTCCTGGAGAAGCTATGGTTGTTATAGAACAATGTTCAGTCCTGGAGAGGCTATGGTTGTCATAGAACAATGTTCAGTCCTGGAGAGGCTATGGTTGTTATAGAACAATGTTCAGTCCTGGAGAGGCTATGGTTGTTATAGAACAATGTTCAGTCCTGGAGAGGCTATGGTTGTCATAGAACAATGTTCAGTCCTGGAGAAGCTATGGTTGTCATAGAACAATGTTCAGTCCTGGAGAGGCTATGGTTGTTATAGAACAATGTTCAGTCCTGGAGAGGCTATGGTTGTTATAGAACAATGTTCAGTCCTGGAGAGGCTATGGTTGTCATAGAACAATGTTCAGTCCTGGAGAGGCTATGGTTGTCATAGAACAATGTTCAGTCCTGGAGAGGCTATGGTTGTTATAGAACAATGTTCAGTCCTGGAGAGGCTATGGTTGTCATAGAACAATGTTCAGTCCTGGAGAGGCTATGGTTGTCATAGAACAATGTTCAGTCCTGGAGAGGCTATGGTTGTCATAGAACAATGTCCAGTCCTGGAGAGGCTATGGTTGTTATAGAACAATGTTCAGTCCTGGAGAGGCTATGGTTGTCATAGAACAATGTTCAGTCCTGGAGAGGCTATGGTTGTCATAGAACAATGTTCAGTCCTGGAGAGGCTATGGTTGTCATAGAACAATGTTCAGTCCTGGAGAGGCTATGGTTGTCATAGAACAATGTTCAGTCCTGGAGAGGCTATGGTTGTCATAGAACAATGTTCAGTCCTGGAGAGGCTATGGTTGTCATAGAACAATGTTCAGTCCTGGAGAGGCTATGGTTGTTATAGAACAATGTTCAGTCCTGGAGAGGCTATGGTTGTCATAGAACAATGTTCAGTCCTGGAGAGGCTATGGTTGTCATAGAACAATGTTCAGTCCTGGAGAGGCTATGGTTGTTATAGAACAATGTTCAGTCCTGGAGAGGCTATGGTTGTTATAGAACAATGTTCAGTCCTGGAGAGGCTATGGTTGTCATAGAACAATGTTCAGTCCTGGAGAGGCTATGGTTGTTATAGAACAATGTTCAGTCCTGGAGAGGCTATGGTTGTCATAGAACAATGTTCAGTCCTGGAGAGGCTATGGTTGTTATAGAACAATGTTCAGTCCTGGAGAGGCTATGGTTGTTATAGAACAATGTTCAGTCCTGGAGAGGCTATGGTTGTTATAGAACCATGTTCAGTCCTGGAGAGGCTATGGTTGTTATAGAACAATGTTCAGTCCTGGAGAGGCTATGGTTGTTATAGAACCATGTTCAGTCCTGGAGAGGCTATGGTTGTCATAGAACAATGTTCAGTCCTGGAGAGGCTATGGTTGTTATAGAACAATGTTCAGTCCTGGAGAGGCTATGGTTGTCATAGAACAATGTTCAGTCCTGGAGAGGCTATGGTTGTTATAGAACAATGTTCAGTCCTGGAGAGGCTATGGTTGTCATAGAACAATGTTCAGTCCTGGAGAGGCTATGGTTGTTATAGAACAATGTTCAGTCCTGGAGAGGCTATGGTTGTTATAGAACAATGTTCAGTCCTGGAGAGGCTATGGTTGTTATAGAACCATGTTCAGTCCTGGAGAGGCTATGGTTGTTATAGAACAATGTTCAGTCCTGGAGAGGCTATGGTTGTCATAGAACAATGTTCAGTCCTGGAGAGGCTATGGTTGTTATAGAACAATGTTCAGTCCTGGAGAGGCTATGGTTGTCATAGAACAATGTTCAGTCCTGGAGAGGCTATGGTTGTTATAGAACAATGTTCAGTCCTGGAGAGGCTATGGTTGTCATAGAACAATGTTCAGTCCTGGAGAGGCTATGGTTGTTATAGAACAATGTTCAGTCCTGGAGAGGCTATGGTTGTCATAGAACAATGTTCAGTCCTGGAGAGGCTATGGTTGTTATAGAACAATGTTCAGTCCTGGAGAGGCTATGGTTTTTATAGAACAATGTTCAGTCCTGGAGAGGCTATGGTTGTTATAGAACAATGTTCAGTCCTGGAGAGGCTATGGTTGTTATAGAACAATGTTCAGTCCTGGAGAAGCTATGGTTGTTATAGAACAATGTTCAGTCCTGGAGAGGCTATGGTTTTTATAGAACAATGTTCAGTCCTGGAGAGGCTATGGTTGTTATAGAACAATGTTCAGTCCTGGAGAGGCTATGGTTGTTATAGAACAATGTTCAGTCCTGGAGAGGCTATGGTTGTCATAGAACAATGTTCAGTCCTGGAGAGGCTATGGTTGTTATAGAACAATGTTCAGTCCTGGAGAGGCTATGGTTTTTATAGAACAATGTTCAGTCCTGGAGAGGCTATGGTTGTCATAGAACAATGTTCAGTCCTGGAGAGGCTATGGTTGTCATAGAACAATGTTCAGTCCTGGAGAGGCTATGGTTGTCATAGAACAATGTTCAGTCCTGGAGAGGCTATGGTTGTCATAGAACAATGTTCAGTCCTGGAGAGGCTATGGTTGTCATAGAACAATGTTCAGTCCTGGAGAGGCTATGGTTGTTATACAACAATGTTCAGTCCTGGAGAGGCTATGGTTGTGTCATGTACTGTCATGTTGTCTTGTCTCTGTCCTTTCCCTTCACCCTGTCTCCCTCTGCTGGTCGTGTTAGGTTACCTTTTCTCCCCCGCTTTCCCCCAGCTGTCCCTTGTCTCCTCTAACTACCCATTCACCCCGTTCCCCACCTGTTCCCTTTTTTCCCTCTGATTAGGTCCCAATATCTCTCTCTGTTTCTGCTCCTGTCCTTGTCGGATTCTTGTTTGTTTGTGTCATTCATGCCTGAACCAGACTGTCGTCATGTTTGCTGTAACCTTGTCCTGTCCTGTCGGAATCTGCCGGTCCATCTGAGCCTACCTATGTTTGGTAATTAAAGAAGCTCTGTTTAAGTTGATTCGCTTTTGGGTCCTCATTCACGCACCGTAACAGAAGAATCCGACCAAGAATGGACCCAGCGACTTCGGATCCTCTCCACTCAGCCGTCGAGATCCAGGGAGCGATGCTAGGCAGACACAAGCAGGAATTGTCTGCTGCTCGACATGCCGTTGAGACCCTGGCCACCCAAGTCTCCAACCTCACAGAACAGGTTCACCATCTCCGCCTCGATCCACCGGCCACTTCCAGGGCTTTCGAATCTCCGGAGCCCAGAATCAATAACCCGCCGTGTTACTCTGGGGAGCCCACTGAATGCCGCTCGTTCCTCACCCAGTGTGATATTGTGTTTTCTCTCCAGCCCAACACTTACTCCAGGAGCACTGCTCGTGTCGCCTACGTCATATCTCTCCTTATTGGACGGGCTCGTGAGTGGGGCACGGCAATCTGGGAGGCAAGGGCTGAGTGTACTAACCAGTATCAGGACTTTAAGGAGGAGATGATACGGGTTTTTGATCGATCTGTTTTTGGGGAGGAGGCTTCCAGGGCCCTGTCTTCCCTATGTCAAGGCAATCGATCCATAACAGACTACTCTATTGAGTTTCGCACTCTTGCTGTCTCCAGTGGCTGGAACGAGCCGGCCTTGCTCGCTCGTCTTCTGGAGGGTTTCCGCGCAGAGGTAAAGGATGAGATTCTCTCCCGGGAGGTTCCTTCCAGCGTGGATTCCTTGATTGAACTCGCTATTCGCATTGAGCGACGGGTTGATCTTCGTCACCGAGCTCGTGGAAAGGAGCTCGCGCTCTCCGTCGCCTCTCTCTCCGCATCACTACCATCTTCCTCTGCCGGCTCGGGTGCTGAGCCCATGCAGCTGGGAGGTATCCGCATCTCGACTGAGGAGAGGGAACGGAGAATCACCAACCGCCTCTGTCTCTATTGCGGTTCCGCTGGTCATTTTGTCACTTCATGTCCAGTAAAAGGCCAGAGCTCGTCAGTAAGCGGAGGGCTACTGGTGAGCGCTACTACTCCTGTCTCTCCTTCAAGATCCTGCACTACCTTGTCGGTCCATCTACGCTGGACCGGTTCGTCAGCTTCCTGCAGTGCCTTAATAGACTCTGGGGCGGAGGGCTGTTTTATGGACGAGACCTGGGCTCGGGAACATGACATTCCTCTCAGACAGTTAAAGGAGCCCACGGCCTTGTTCGCCCTGGATGGTAGTCCTCTCCCCAGGATTCAGCGTGAGACGCTACCTTTAACCCTCACTGTTTCTGGTAATCATAGTGAAACCATTTCTTTTTTAATTTTTCGTTCACCTTTTACACCTGTTGTTTTGGGCCATCCCTGGCTAGTTTGTCATAATCCTTCCATTAATTGGTCTAGTAATTCTATCCTCTCCTGGAACGTCTCTTGTCATGTGAAATGTTTAATGTCTGCTATCCCTCCTGTTTCCTCTGTCTCTTCTTCACAGGAGGAGCCTGGTGATTTGACAGGGGTGCCGGAGGAATATCACGATCTGCGCACGGTGTTCAGTCGGTCCAGGGCCACCTCTCTTCCTCCACACCGGTCGTATGATTGTAGTATTGATCTCCTTCCGGGAACCACCCCCCCCCCCCGGGGTAGACTATACTCTCTGTCGGCTCCCGAACGTAAGGCTCTCGAAGATTATTTGTCTGTAGCTCTTGACGCCGGTACCATAGTCCCCTCCTCCTCTCCCGCCGGAGCGGGGGTTTTTTTTGTCAAGAAGAAGGACGGGTCTCTGCGCCCCTGCATAGATTATCGAGGGCTGAATGACATAACAGTGAAGAATCGTTATCCGCTTCCTCTTATGTCTTCAGCCTTCGAGATCCTGCAGGGAGCCAGGTTTTTCACTAAGTTGGACCTTCGTAACGCTTACCATCTCGTGCGCATCAGGGAGGGGGACGAGTGGAAGACGGCGTTTAACACTCCGTTAGGGCACTTTGAATACCGGGTTCTTCCTTTCGGCCTCGCTAACGCTCCAGCTGTCTTTCAGGCATTAGTCAATGATGTCCTGAGAGACATGCTGAACATCTTTGTTTTCGTTTACCTTGACGATATCCTGATTTTTTCACCGTCACTCCAGATTCATGTTCAGCACGTTCGACGTGTCCTCCAGCGCCTTTTAGAGAATTGTCTTTTTGTGAAGGCTGAGAAGTGCACTTTTCATGCCTCCTCCGTCACATTTCTCGGTTCTGTTATTTCCGCTGAAGGCATTAAGATGGATCCCGCTAAGGTCCAAGCTGTCATTGATTGGCCCGTCCCTAAGTCACGCGTCGAGCTGCAGCGCTTTCTCGGCTTCGCGAACTTCTATCGTCGTTTCATCCGTAATTTCGGTCAGGTGGCAGCTCCTCTCACAGCCCTTACTTCTGTCAAGACGTGCTTTAAGTGGTCCGTTTCCGCCCAGGGAGCTTTTGATCTCCTCAAGAATCGTTTTACATCCGCTCCTATCCTTGTTACACCTGACGTCTCTAGACAGTTCGTTGTCGAGGTTGACGCGTCAGAGGTGGGAGTGGGAGCCATCCTTTCTCAGCGCTCCCTCTCTGACGACAAGGTCCACCCATGCGCGTATTTTTCTCATCGCCTGTCGCCGTTGGAACGTAACTATGATGTGGGTAACCGCGAACTGCTCGCCATCCGGTTAGCCCTAGGCGAATGGCGACAGTGGTTGGAGGGGGCGACCGTTCCTTTTGTCGTTTGGACTGACCATAGGAACCTTGAGTACATCCGTTCTGCCAAACGACTTAATGCGCGTCAGGCGCGTTGGGCGCTGTTTTTCGCTCGTTTCGAGTTCGTGATTTCTTATCGTCCGGGCTCTAAGAACACCAAGCCTGATGCTTTGTCTCGTCTCTTCAGTTCTTCAGTAGCCTCCACTGACCCCGAGGGGATTCTCCCTGAGGGGCGTGTTGTCGGGTTGACTGTCTGGGGAATTGAGAGGCAGGTAAAGCAAGCACTCACTCAAACTCCGTCGCCGCGCGCTTGTCCTAGGAACCTTCTTTTCGTTCCCGTTCCTACTCGTCTGGCCGTTCTTCAGTGGGCTCACTCTGCCAAGTTAGCCGGCCACCCTGGCGTTCGGGGTACGCTTGCTTCCATTCGCCAGCGTTTCTGGTGGCCCACCCGGGAGCATGACACGCGTCGTTTCGTGGCTGCTTGTTCGGTCTGCGCGCAGACTAAGTCCGGTAACTCTCCTCCTGCCGGCCGTCTCAGGCCGCTTCCTATTCCCTCTCGACCGTGGTCTCACATCGCCTTAGATTTTGTCACCGGACTGCCTTCGTCAGCGGGGAAGACTGTTATTCTTACGGTTGTCGATAGGTTCTCTAAGGCGGCTCATTTCATTCCCCTTGCTAAGCTTCCTTCTGCTAAAGAGACGGCACAAATCATCATCGAGAATGTTTTCAGAATTCATGGCCTTCCGTCAGACGTCGTTTCGGACAGAGGTCCGCAATTCACGTCTCAATTTTGGAGGGAGTTTTGCCGTTTGATTGGGGCTTCCGTCAGTCTCTCTTCCGGCTTTCACCCCCAGTCTAACGGTCAAGCAGAACGGGCCAATCAGACTATTGGTCGCATCTTACGCAGTCTTTCTTTTCGCAACCCTGCGTCTTGGTCAGAACAGCTCCCCTGGGCAGAATACGCCCACAACTCGCTTCCTTCGTCTGCGACCGGGCTATCTCCTTTTCAGAGTAGCCTCGGGTACCAGCCTCCGTTGTTCTCATCTCAGTTCGCCGAGTCCAGCGTCCCCTCCGCTCAGGCTTTTGTCCAACGTTGCGAGCGCACCTGGAAGAGGGTCAGGTCTGCACTTTGCCGTTATAGGGCGCAGACTGTGAGAGCTGCTAATAAGCGTAGAACTAAGAGCCCTAGATATTGTCGCGGTCAGAGAGTTTGGCTCTCCACTCAGAACCTTCCCCTTAAGACGGCTTCTCGCAAGTTGACCCCGCGGTTCATTGGTCCATTCCGTATCTCTCAGGTCATTAATCCTGTCGCAGTGCGACTTCTTCTTCCGCGATATCTTCGTCGCGTCCACCCGGTCTTCCATGTCTCCTGTGTTAAGCCCGTTCTTCGCGCCCCCGCTCGTCTCCCCCCCCCCCCCCCCCATCCTTGTCGAGGGCGCACCTATCTACAGGGTCCGTAAAATCTTGGACATGCGTCCTCGGGGCCGTGGTCATCAGTACCTAGTTGACTGGGAGGGGTACGGTCCTGAGGAGAGGAGTTGGGTTCCCTCTCGGGACGTGCTGGACCGTGCGCTGATTGATGATTTCCTCCGTTGCCGCCAGGTTTCCTCCTCGAGTGCGCCAGGAGGCGCTCGGTGAGTGGGGGGGTACTGTCATGTACTGTCATGTTGTCTTGTCTCTGTCCTTTCCCTTCACCCTGTCTCCCTCTGCTGGTCGTGTTAGGTTACCTTTTCTCCCCCGCTTTCCCCCAGCTGTCCCTTGTCTCCTCTAACTACCCATTCACCCCGTTCCCCACCTGTTCCCTTTTTTCCCTCTGATTAGGTCCCAATATCTCTCTCTGTTTCTGCTCCTGTCCTTGTCGGATTCTTGTTTGTTTGTGTCATTCATGCCTGAACCAGACTGTCGTCATGTTTGCTGTAACCTTGTCCTGTCCTGTCGGAATCTGCCGGTCCATCTGAGCCTACCTATGTTTGGTAATTAAAGAAGCTCTGTTTAAGTTGATTCGCTTTTGGGTCCTCATTCACGCACCGTAACAGGTTGTTATAGAACAATGTTCAGTCCTGGAGAGGCTATGGTTTTTATAGAACAATGTTCAGTCCTGGAGAGGCTATGGTTGTCATAGAACAATGTTCAGTCCTGGAGAGGCTATGGTTGTTATAGAACAATGTTCAGTCCTGGAGAGGCTATGGTTGTTATAGAACAATGTTCAGTCCTGGAGAGGCTATGGTTGTTATAGAACCATGTTCAGTCCTGGAGAGGCTATGGTTGTCATAGAACAATGTTCAGTCCTGGAGAGGCTATGGTTGTCATAGAACAATGTTCAGTCCTGGAGAGGCTATGGTTGTTATAGAACAATGTTCAGTCCTGGAGAGGCTATGGTTGTTATAGAACAATGTTCAAACCACCTGAGAATAAGGACATGAACTGAACAGCTGTGAGTCAATGCAGGATGTTGACATGTCAGTAAAGTACACACACCTGACCTGGGACAGGCAGCACATATATTTACAGTTATGAATGATGAGCAAGGCAGAGAAGCAAATCCATGCGTTTACCTTATTCTGTGACTAATGCTGGAGAGCCACAGAGAGCCACAGCTCGTGAAAGGTGAATGGTGAGTCTAGAGTCTCTAGCACAACAACAGAAAGGCAGGGGAGGTGCTACATAAACACAACATAGCTGACACTGCAGAATCTCAATGGGAAACTAACAGACGCTAACTAATGAGATAACTAGAGACAGCTAAATATGTACTACAACAACAACCAAATAGATAAGACATTAATAAAACGTGTGCAGTACAAAAACCATCAAATAGATAAATATTGCATCCAAACTCTGTGAGACAGAGTAACACATGTAGGCCTAAGGACTACAAAACAATATACAGCATCAATTTGACATTCAGAATATGTTAAACAGAAAAAAACATGCAACAACCAAACCGATATGGCATAATTTGGCATTTAGTCAATGCTGCCAGTAGCTATAGGAGTCACACTGAGTTTAGGGAGTGGCCAGACAGATCATAGGTACACTGGCAGAGTACAACAGTGTTTGAGCCAATCATCAACTCCTGTAAAGCCTGAATGGAAAATAAAAGTGTGAGCAACCCCAGAGCGGAACCCACAGTGTTGTCGGAACAAAGGAGATGTGTGTGTGAGAGAGTGTGTGTTGTTGAAAAGCCCGGGACAAGACTGAACAGGTGAGTGGAGCGCTACAGGGCCCTCTACAGCTCCACACACAAAACAACCACACAGAAAGACAGGTGTGGCCTTCTCCACAACCACACACAGAGACAGCTGTGGCCTTCTCCACAACCACACACAGAGACAGCTGTGGCCTTCTCCACAACCACACAGAGAGGCAGGTGTGGCCTTCTCCACAACAACACAGAGAGACAGGTGTGGCCTTCTCCACAACCACACAGAGAGACAGCTGTGGCCTTCTCCACAACCACACAGAGAGACAGGTGTGGCCTTCTCCACAACTCTACTCAGAGACAGGTGTGGCCTTCTCCACAACCACACAGAGAGGCAGGTGTGGCCTTCTCCACAACAACACACAGAGACAGCAGTGGCCTTCTCCACAACCACACACAGAGACAGCTGTGGCCTTCTCCACAACCACACAGAGAGACAGGTGTGGCCTTCTCTACAACCACACACAGAGACAGCTGTGGCCTTCTCCACAACTCTACTCAGAGACAGGTGTGGCCTTCTCCACAACCACACAGAGAGACAGCTGTGGCCTTCTCCACAACTCTACTCAGAGACAGGTGTGGCCTTCTCCACAACCACACAGAGAGACAGCTGTGGCCTTCTCCACAACTCTACTCAGAGACAGGTGTGGCCTTCTCCACAACCACACAGAGAGACAGCTGTGGCCTTCTCCACAACCACACAGAGAGACAGGTGTGGCCTTCTCTACAACCACACACAGAGACAGCTGTGGCCTTCTCCACAACTCTACTCAGAGACAGGTGTGGCCTTCTCCACAACCACACAGAGAGACAGCTGTGGCCTTCTCCACAACTCTACTCAGAGACAGGTGTGGCCTTCTCCACAACCACACAGAGAGACAGCTGTGGCCTTCTCCACAACCACACAGAGAGACAGGTGTGGCCTTCTCTACAACCACACACAGAGACAGCTGTGTCCTTCTCCACAACTCTACTCAGAGACAGGTGTGGCCTTCTCCACAACCACACAGAGAGGCAGGTGTGGCCTTCTCTACAACCACACAGAGAGACAGGTGTGGCCTTCTCCACAACAACACAGAGAGACAAGTGTGGCCTTCTCCACAACCACACAGATAGACAGGTGTGGCCTTCTCCACAACTCTACTCAGAGACAGGTGTGGCCTTCTCCACAACTCTACTCAGAGACAGGTGTGGCCTTCTCCACAACTCTACTCAGAGACAGGTGTGGCCTTCTCCACAACTCTACTCAGAGACAGGTGTGGCCTTCTCCACAACTCTACTCAGAGACAGGTGTGGCCTTCTCCACAACTCTACTCAGAGACAGGTGTGGCCTTCTCCACAACTCTACTCAGAGACCGGTGTGGCCTTCTCCACAACTCTACTCAGAGACAGGTGTGGCCTTCTCCACAACTCTACTCAGAGACAGGTGTGGCCTTCTCCACAACTCTACTCAGAGACAGGTGTGGCCTCATACAGGTGTCATGTGAATCTCCTCACACAAAGCTAGAATGGCCCTTTTAACTCTGAGGGACTGCTACAAAACAGTTATAATATGTCAGGTTTATGATGGTGGTATGTAGGTTTCATGGTGGTAAATAGCCCTGTCACATGGCTGTTGACTCCCTCTTAGACGTCACATAGGATTCAACAGCCATGTATCAGGGCTAGGTGGTCAAATTTAACACACAAATACTACACACTGTTTCACAACAGCTTAACCACATGTTTTCCCCTGACGGTTATACAGGTGAAGTATTTTCATGTTTTCATATGAACAATAAAGCTTCCTTTGGTGCTTCCCCAGTCCTTTGTTATTAGTGAACTGAAGTGTCTGAACCGCCGTGCTTCAGAACAATCAGTGTGTCATGTAGTGTGATTGAGTGATCTGACCGGTCAAGTGCAGGCCTCGGCAAACATGTGAAATGATGAGTTATTGGTTCTAGAGGACTGAGGAGAGAAAACAAGAGGATTGGGGGGAGAGGGCCGTCTCCTGCACTTTAAACCCTGTGACCCTGTAGTACACGCTCACACTAGTGCGTGTGCACACAAGCACACACATACAAACACACACACACAAACACACACACACACCTCAATGGTCCTTGATCCTTCTTGACTATATTTGTAAAGGAGGCTAGTCACTGTTTGAGCAGGAGGGCAGAGTTGAGCACGATCCATCCCCCTTCCCCATCCCCCTCCATCCTCCCTTCCTTCTCCCCCCAACCCTTCCTCTCCCCAACTCATCCATCTGACCCATTGTGTTTTTATTGCCCTCATTACACATGTTCAGAGTATGCTGCAAACACCACACAGAGTTTACACAGTTTCACAACTGGCCTGTGAAACAGAGGCTGGGAATGGACAACCAGGGGGGAATTGACTGGAGAGATGGTCATTTTTCATGTGTTTTCACAGCCCACAGAGCCCAGATAAGGTCTTTACCTGGAAGTCTCCTACCTTGAGTAATGACTACACAGAATGGTACTGACCGTGAGTAGACTGTGAACAGTACTGTGAATAGTACTGACCGTGAGTAGACTGTGTACTGTACTGTGAATAGTACTGTGAATAGTACTTACCGTGAGTAGACTGTGAACAGTACTGTGAATAGTACTGACCGTGAGTAGACTGTGAACAGTACTGTGAATAGTACTACTGACCGTGAGTAGACTGTGAACAGTACTGACCGTGAGTAGACTGTGAACTGTACTGTGAATAGTACTGACCGTGAGTAGACTGTGAACAGCACTGTGAATAGTACTGACCGTGAGTAGACTGTGAACAGCACTGTGAATAGTACTACTGACCGTGAGTAGACTGTGAACAGTACTGTGAATAGTACTGACCGTGTGTAGACTGTGAACAGTGCTGTGAATAGTACTGACCGTGAGTAGACTGTGAACAGTACTGTGAATAGTACTACTGGCCGTGAGTAGACTGTGAACAGTACTGTGAATAGTACTGACCGTGAGTAGACTTTGAACAGTACTGTGAATAGTACTACTGACCGTGAACAGTACTGTGAATAGTACTGACCGTGAGTAGACTGTGAACAGTACTGTGAATAGTACTGACCGTGAGTAGACTGTGAACAGTACTGTGAATAGTACTGACCGTGAGTAGACTGTGAACAGTACTGTGAATAGTACTACTGACCGTGAGTAGACTGTGAACAGTACTGTGAATAGTACTACTGGCCGTGAGTAGACTGTGAACAGTACTGTGAATAGTACTGACCGTGAGTAGACTGTGAACAGTACTGTGAATAGTACTACTGACCGTGAGTAGACTGTGAACAGTACTGTGAATAGTACTGACCGTGAGTAGACTGTGAACAGTACTGTGAATAGTACTGACCGTGAGTAGACTGTGTACTGTACTGTGAATAGTACTACTGACCGTGAGTAGACTGTGAACAGTACTATGAATAGTACTGTGACTAGTACTGACCGTGAATAGAATGTGAATAGCACTGACCGTGAGTAGACTGTGAACAGCACTGTGAATAGTACTGACTGTGAGTAGACTGTGAATAGTACTATGAATAGCACTGTGAATAGTACTGACCGTGAGTAGACTGTGAATAGTACTGTGAATAGTATTGTGAATAGTACTGACCGTGAGTAGACTGTGAATAGTACTGTGAATAGCAATGTGAATAGTACTGACCGTGAGTAGACTGTGAATAGTACTGACCGTGAGTAGACTATGAACTGTACTGTGAATAGTACTGACCGTGAGTAGACTGTGAACAGTACTGTGAATAGTACTGACCGTGAGTAGACTGTGAACTGTACTGTGAATAGTACTGACCGTGACCCTGGACCGCACCAGGCACAGATTAATTTCTAAATGGCAATAAGACCGGTGAGCACTGATAAAGCTCATGCTGTTAAAGGTACATTCCACTTCACAATCTACATTTGTCAGATGTTTTCATAACCCAAAATTGGTGTTCTGTCGGGATAAATTGACATCCAGGCTTTCTGTTGTGTAGATTGAGCTACATGCCACAATCTAAAATGAATGGAAAAGATAAGCCCCTTGTAGGTCTAGTTTCCTGGTTTGTGGTGCTCATACTTTCCATTCATTTGGTGTTGAGGCATATACAGTAGTTGGGTCGACACAGCCGTTGGCATGGGATGTGGACGCATCTGGACATTAGAAAACATCGAACAAACTTTTAATGCCCTTTTAAACTTGAAAACCGGTTTTATGAAAACTGAAAAATGTAACACAAGCCTTTCTCTCACTCATCAAAACTCACCCAGGATTTTATCACCACTACTGACACAGGTGTGTTTAGTCACGATAAACTATCACAATCACACCAAAAACAGTAAATAACATATCAGTGAAGCAACATGATGGAAACAGATTTTTAAAGCCAGTTTTTATGATCTCAATAGGGAAACAGTCTGGAAGTAAGAGCAGTGAATAAAACAATGGCTTGTAGTGTAACAGATATGGATCGGCCTTCCATCTTGGCAGGTAGAGTAGAGATCAGTAACTAAAATTAACTCAGACTGTGTCCCTAATGGCACCATATTCTCTATGTAGTACACTACTTTTAACCAGGGCCATAGGGCTCTGCACTATTATAGGGAATAGGGTGCTATTTGGGACTCAACCTCAGATAAAAAAAAGTCCATTGAGTTTCTGGGTTTGAAATTCTCTCTGGAACACTTGGTTCCTAGCCTGGAATCCGTGCTGATATGAGAAAATAAATAGCCTTGCTATAGAGAAAGGTCACCGTAGGCAGACCTGGCTCTCAAGAGAAGACAGGCTATGTGCACACTGCCCACAAAATGAGGTGGAAATTGAGCTGCACATCCTAACCTCCTGCCAAATGTACGACCATATTAGAGACACATATTTCCCTCAGATTACACAGACCCACAAAGAATTCGAAAACATATCCAAATTTGATAAACTCCCATATCTATTGGGTGAAATACCACAGTGTGCAATCACAGCAGCAAGATTTGTGATCTGTTGCCACAAGAAAAGGACAACCAGTGAAGAACAAACACCATACAACCCATATTTATTTATTTTCCCTTTAGTACTTTAACTATTTGCACATCGCTACAACACCGTAATATAGACATAATATGACATTTATTTTCCCTTTAGTACTTTAACTATTTGCACATCGCTACAACACCGTAATATAGACATAATATGACATTTATTTTCCCTTTAGTACTTTAACTATTTGCACATCGCTACAACACCGTAATATAGACATAATATGACATTTATTTTCCCTTTAGTACTTTAACTATTTGCACATCGCTACAACACCGTAATATAGACATAATATGACATTTATTTTCCCTTTAGTACTTTAACTATTTGCACATCGCTACAACACCGTAATATAGACATAATATGACATTTATTTTCCCTTTAGTACTTTAACTATTTGCACATCGCTACAACACCGTAATATAGACATAATATGACATTTATTTTGGAACGTATTTTGGAGTGTAATATTTACTGTTCACAATAAACTTTTGATTGTTTATTTCACTTTTGTTTAATATCTATTTCACTTGCTTCAGAAATGTAAATATATGTTTCCCATTCCAATAAAGCCCCTTAAATTGAATTGAGAGAGAGGGGGATCTATCTACAGTATATAAACTACAGGGTCATCTAAGGTTTAAGGGTAACATATTTGTTTGTGTTTGTGTTGGCTTGTTTTTTTTTCCCTGAATATTTTTTTGGAAACAATTCACTCCAATCCTGGTCTTGAAAAAACCTTAAGGGTGTGTGTGTGTGTGTGTGTGTGTGTGTGTGTGTGTGTGTGTGTGTGTGTGTGTGTGTGTGTGTGTGAGTGTGTGTATGCATGCATGCGTGCGACACCACTAGAGATATGTGAGACACAGAGAGCGAGACAAAAAGACAGACAGACAGACAAAGCTCTTTGGCCTCATACAGTATGTATCACTATGTACTATAGAAGACACTAACATAATCTGTTACAGCTCTTCCTCAGTCAACCCCTCCCCTGGCATCATCTCACACCCCTGACAGACAGCTATCATCACAGAGCTGCATTCCTGTCTGGAGTCCCAGATAAACACAGAGTGGACACTTCAGACCTGGCTCCATACAGTATAGAGCACGGCATATGGTAGGAAATGGAGACCAGGGCCTGTACTATGTGTAGAGCAGATCACATTACCAGGGGGAAAGGGAGGACACTATAGATATAGATAGAGATAGAGATGCAGCATTTAAAGGCAATGTTTACACATTTACGGTAAACGGTGCAGATGTCAGCCCAAAAAAGGAAATTACCTGTAAATGTCAAGTGATCTACAACACGATTGGATTGAATCCTGGCTGAAGTCTAGAAGAGATTCCCTCTGTCTCTCAGAGTGGGAGAATTAGATTCCCTCTGTCTTTCAGAGTGGGAGAATGAGATTCCCTCTGTCTCTCAGAGTGGGAGAATGAGATTCCCTCTGTCTTTCATAGTGGGAGAATGAGATTCCCTCTGTCTCTCAGAGTGGGAGAATGAAAAACAGATTGTAGCTCAGCTGTCGTCTATTCTTCTCCATACAAGACTCAACATCCAGAAGAAGTGGGAAAACAAAGCTGCTGTCTTTATCTTAAAGCTGACCAGGCCTTCTGACGTGATGATAAACCACGTCATTAAACCCTGTCCATGTCTGGGCTCCCACGGACATCTCATCAGCATAATAACAACATCCCCGTCAACATCCGTCTGTTAAAGCTAGAGATATCTCTTGTTTTGCACGGCTGCGTCTCAATCCACCACATCCGTATCTGTGGTGGAAGGAAGCCTGGCTACAGCGGTGTTGGCGTATCTGTGGTGGAAGGTGGCCTAGCTACAGCGGTGTTGGCGTATCTGTGGTGGAAGGTGGCCTAGCTACAGCGGTGTTGGCGTATCTGTGGTGGAAGGTGGCCTGGCTACAGCGGTGTTGGCGTATCTGTGGTGGAAGGTGGCCTGGCTACAGCGGTGTTGGCGTATCTGTGGTGGAAGGTGGCCTGGCTACAGCGGTGTTGGCGTATCTGTGGTGGAAGGTGGCCTAGCTACAGCGGTGTTGGCGTATCTGTGGTGGAAGGTGGCCTAGCTACAGCGGTGTTGGCGTATCTGTGGTGGAAGGTGGCCTGGCTACAGCGGTGTTGGCGTATCTGTGGTGGAAGGTGGCCTGGCTACAGCGGTGTTGGCGTATCTGTGGTGGAAGGTGGCCTGGCTACAGCGGTGTTGGCGTATCTGTGGTGGAAGGTGGCCTGGCTACAGCGGTGTTGGCGTATCTGTGGTGGAAGGTGGCCTGGCTACAGCGGTGTTGGCGTATCTGTGGTGGAAGGTGGCCTGGCTACAGCGGTGTTGGCGTATCTGTGGTGGAAGGTGGCCTAGCTACAGCGGTGTTGGCGTATCTGTGGTGGAAGGTGGCCTGGCTACAGCGGTGTTGGCGTATCTGTGGTGGAAGGTGGCCTGGCTACAGCGGTGTTGGCGTATCTGTGGTGGAAGGTGGCCTGGCTACAGCGGTGTTGGCGTATCTGTGGTGGAAGGTGGCCTAGCTACAGCGGTGTTGGCGTATCTGTGGTGGAAGGTGGCCTAGCTACAGCGGTGTTGGCGTATCTGTGGTGGAAGGTGGCCTGGCTACAGCGGTGTTGGCGTATCTGTGGTGGAAGGTGGCCTGGCTACAGCGGTGTTGGCGTATCTGTGGTGGAAGGTGGCCTGGCTACAGCGGTGTTGGCGTATCTGTGGTGGAAGGTGGCCTAGCTACAGCGGTGTTGGCGTATCTGTGGTGGAAGGTGGCCTAGCTACAGCGGTGTTGGCGTATCTGTGGTGGAAGGAAGCCTGGCTACAGCGGTGTTGGCGTATCTGTGGTGGAAGGTGGCCTGGCTACAGCGGTGTTGGCGTATCTGTGGTGGAAGGTGGCCTGGCTACAGCGGTGTTGGCGTATCTGTGTTGGAAGGTGGCCTGGCTACAGCGGTGTTGGCGTATCTGTGGTGGAAGGTGGCCTGGCTACAGCGGTGTTGGCGTATCTGTGTTGGAAGGTGGCCTGGCTACAGCGGTGTTGGCGTATCTGTGGTGGAAGGTGGCCTGGCTACAGCGGTGTTGGCGTATCTGTGGTGGAAGGTGGCCTGGCTACAGCGGTGTTGGCGTATCTGTGGTGGAAGGTGGCCTGGCTACAGCGGTGTTGGCGTATCTGTGGTGGAAGGTGGCCTAGCTACAGCGGTGTTGGCGTATCTGTGGTGGAAGGTGGCCTGGCTACAGCGGTGTTGGCGTATCTGTGGTGGAAGGTGGCCTGGCTACAGCGGTGTTGGTCAGACCTTGAGACATCCAGAAAGCGCCATGGGACTCATCTGAAGTCGGTACCGTCGATCTGACAACTTCTGTCTGTAGCGTCTGTAACAGTTTGGGATAATATGACCCCTCTATGTAAAGGGGAGTTTCCCATGAGCTCCAGGAAGCCCACAAGCCTCACAAGACACGTCTGAAAGTAGCCGGGTACCAGCTAAAAACATTTATGGAAGTACACTACCGGTCGAAGGTTTTACAACACCTACTCATTCAAGGGCTTGTCTTTATTTTTACTATTTTATACACTGTTGAATAATAGTGAAGACATCAGAACAATGAAATAACACATATGGAATCATGTAGTAACCAGAAAAGTGTTAAACAAATCAAAATATATTTTATATTTGAGATTCTACAAATAGCCACCACTTGCCTTGATGACAGCTTTGCACACTTTTGACCGGTAGTCTACATATGGAAGTAGTTTGTTGTAAAATATGGGTAAAAAAAATATCAATAAATAAATGACTGATTTATTTATTTTTTGACTATCTGCTGTTCCATGTCTGAATCTGTTATTCAATGTGTTTCTACTGGCTAATAGCAGTAAGGACTATCTGTTATTCAATGTGTTTCTACTGGCTAATAGCAGTAAGGACTATCTGTTATTCAATGTGTTTCTACTGGCTAATAGCAGTAAGGACTATCTGTTATTCAATGTGTTTCTACTGGCTAATAGCAGTAAGGACTATCTGTTATTCAATGTGTTTCTACTGGCTAATAGCAGTAAGGACTATCTGTTATTCACTGTGTTTCTACTGGCTAATGGCAGTAAGGACTATCTGTTATTCAATGTGTTTCTATGGGCTAATAGCAGTAAGGACTATCTGTTATTCAATGTGTTTCTACTGGCTAATAGCAGTAAGGACTATCTGTTATTCAATGTGTTTCTACTGGCTAATAGCAGTAAGGACTATCTGTTATTCAATGTGTTTCTACTGGCTAATAGCAGTAAGGACTATCTGTTATTCAATGTGTTTCTACTGGCTAATAGCAGTAAGGCCAAATGATGTTTGATTTTTTTTATACCTAAAGGAGTCCTAAAATGTGTGTGTGTGTGGGGGGGGGGGTGACAGACAGACAGAAGAGCACCAACGACACATGCGTAACATGTGAGCTCATCCCTCTCCCTGTTACATACAGTACCTATAATCAATTAAAGCACAGGCCTCTCTCACACAGGCCTCTCTCACACAGGCCTCTCTCACACACAAATTGATGGTTTGGACATCCTAGGCATACTTGACAAGATGACAGGGCAAATAGTGTGTCTCAACAGAGTTTATAGGTTGACTTTCAAGTTCCATCTAATAATATCTTTACACACAGCAAACCAAAGCCTGTCTGTGGATATAAACAATGTTAAAAGCCATAATGCAGAGCGGTGCTTGCAATAAGTCAGAGAGGTAGTAGTAGTGTGTTTGGGGTTGGACTTGAAAGCGCATACCAGACCCAGCGATACCCTATTATGAGTAAATCAGTGCTGTGGGCTCTGTAAATTATGAGCGTGTGTGTGTGTGTGTGTGTGTGTGTCCTAGCCTCTTCTTTGTGTGGTTGTTATTCATGTGCAGGTTACTGATTGATCCGCCAAGCTGAGGGAGTGGCGTACAAGGCAGAGAGCAGCTCCACATACAGGGCTCAGCTACCAGGGTCAGACACACACTGACACTAGCATGTGTGAAGTGAGCACCCTAATTTGCAGTCTATGATGAATACAGTCAGACAAACACGCACTCTCTCAAATACACACACACACACACACTCTGAAATACTGTAAAATAATACTGAGCGAAACATACAGCTCACAGTGTGTGTATATACAGTATGCACACACACACACACACACCATCTATATCCCATCCCCACACAGACCCATATCCCTGTACAGTATCTCCACACACAGTTTCAGTTCTGATGTCAAAACCCCCATCTCTGATAGTAGCCCACTCCAAACCCCCCCACCCTGATCATGAAGACAACCTTCTCCAAACCCCCCCACACTGATCATGAAGACGACCTTCTCCAAACACCCCCACACTGATCATGAAGACAACCTTCTCCAAACACCCCCACACTGATCATGAAGACAACCTTCTCCAAACACCCCCACACTGATCATGAAGACAACCTTCTCCAAACCCCCCCACACTGATCATGAAGACAACCTTCTCCAAACCCCCCCACACTGATCATGAAGACAACCTTCTCCAAGCACCCCCACACTGATCATGAAGACAACCTTCTCCAAACACCCCCACACTGATCATTAAGACAACCTTCTCCAAACCCCCCCACACTGATCATGAAGACAACCTTCTCCAAGCACCAACACACTGATCATGAAGACAACCTTCTCCAAGCACCAACACACTGATCATGAAGACAACCTTCTCCAAACACCCCCACACTGATCATGAAGACAACCTTCTCCAAACACCCCCACACTGATCATGAAGACAACCTTCTCCAAACACCCCCACACTGATCATTAAGACAACCTTCTCCAAACACCCCCACACTGATCATTAAGACAACCTTCTCCGTCTCCAGAGCTGAACAAATATGCCCAGAATGTGACAGCAGCTCCGCACACGTTCCGGCGGGAGACAAACAGGACAAATGACGACGACATGACCAGACATGCACTCCCTGCTCCGATGCAAACTGTGGGAAAGGAGACATTCAATGGGAATGGGTTGTGTACACTACACAGAGCAGCACAGAGCCAAGGGCTTAGGGTTGGAGACTCAGGTTGTGCCCCAAATGGCCTAGCCCCTATGGGCCCCTGTCAAAAGTAGTGCACTATATAGGGAATAGAGTACCATTTGGGATGCAACCTCAGAGAAAGGAAGCTGTAGGTTAAAGCAAATACAGTGGGTTCTAGGAGTGGGTGAGTGAGTGAGACACCATTCAGGGTGAAAGAGTGGGTGAATGACTGAAAAACCGTTAAGGGTGAAAGAGTGGCTGAGTGAGTGAGTGAGCCACCATTAAGGGTGAAAGAATGGGTGTGAGTGAACCACCATTAGGGGTGAAACGTGACGCTGGATACAGGCTACGTACAGATACAGGCTAGAGGCAGGTGTTCACACATGGAGGTTAAACATAGTCAGGAGAGACAACACAGGGAGAATGATGGATGGATACAACACCTTTTCTCCATGCTGAGTATCATAGATGGATGGATATAGCACCTTTTCTCCATGCTGAGTATCATGGATGGATGGATGAATGAATATAGCACCTCGTCTCCATGCTGAGTATCATGGATGGATGGATAGATAGATAGATAGATAGATAGATAGATAGATAGATAGATAGATAGATAGATAGATAGATAGATAGATAGATAGATAGATAGATAGATAGATAGATAGATAGATGGATGAATATAGCACCTCATCTCCATGCTGAGTATCATAGATGGATGGATATAGCACCTTTTCTCCATGCTGAGTATCATGGATGGATGGATGAATGAATATAGCACCTCGTCTCCATGCTGAGTATCATGGATGGATGGATGAATGAATATAGCACCTTGTCTCCATGCTGAGTATCATGGATGGATGGATGAATGAATATAGCACCTCGTCTCCATGCTGAGTATTCTGGATGGATGGATGAATGAATATAGCACCTTGTCTCCATGCTGAGTATTATGGATGGATGGATGGATGAATGAATATAGCACCTTGTCTCCATGCTGAGTATTATGGATGGATGGATGGATGAATGAATATAGCACCTCGTCTCCACGCTGAGTATTCTGGATGGATGGATGAATGAATATAGCACCTCGTCTCCATGCTGAGTATTATGGATGGATGGATGGAAGGATGAATGAATATAACACCTCGTCTCTATGCTGAGTATCATGATGGATGGATGAATGAATATAGCACCTCGTCTCCATGCTGAGTATTCTTAATGGATGGATGAATGAATATAACACCTTGTCTCTATGCTGAGTATCATGATGGATGGATGAATGAATATAGCACCTTGTCTCCATGCTGAGTATCATGGATGGATGGATGAATGAATATAACACCTTGTCTCTATGCTGAGTATCATGATGGATGGATGAATGAATATAGCACCTCATCTCCATGCTGAGTATTATGGATGGATGGATGAATTAATATAGCACCTCGTCTCCATGCTGAGTATTCTGGATGGATGGATGAATGAATATAGCACCTCGTCTCCATGCTGAGTATTATGGATGGATGGATGAATGAATATAGCACCTTGTCTCCATGCTGAGTATTATGGATGGATGGATGAATGAATATAGCACCTTGTCTCCATGCTGAGTATCATGGATGGATGGATGAATGAATATAGCACCTTGTCTCCATGCTGAGTATTATGGATGGATGGATGAATGAATATAGCACCTCGTCTCCATGCTTAGTATTATGGATGGATGGATGAATTAATATAGCACCTCGTCTCCATGCTGAGTATTATGGATGGATGGATGAATGAATATAGCACCTCGTCTCCATGCTGAGTATTATGGATGGATGGATGGATGAATGAATATAGCACCTTGTCTCCATGCTGAGTATTCTGGATGGATGGATGAATGAATATAGCACCTTGTCTCCATGCTGAGTATTATGGATGGATGGATGAATGAATATAGCACCTCGTCTCCATGCTGAGTATCATGGATGGATGGATGAATGAATATAGCACCTTGTCTCCATGCTGAGTATTATGGATTGATGGATGGATGAATGAATATAGCACCTCGTCTCCATGCTGAGTATTATGGATGGATGGATGAATGAATATAGCACCTCATCTCCATGCTGAGTATCATGGATGGATGGATGAATGAATATAGCACCTTGTCTCCATGCTGAGTATTATGGATTGATGGATGGATGAATGAATATAGCACCTCGTCTCCATGCTGAGTATTATGGATGGATGGATGAATGAATATAGCACCTTGTCTCCATGCTGAGTATCATGGATGGATGGATGAATGAATATAGCACCTTGTCTCCATGATGAGTATCATGGATGGATGGATGGATGGATGAATATAGCACCTCGTCTCCATGCTGAGTATCATGGATGGATGGATGAATGAATATAGCACCTTGTCTCCATGATGAGTATCATGGATGGATGGATGGATGGATGAATATAGCACCTTGTCTCCATGCTGAGTATCATGGATGGATGGATGAATGAATATAGCACCTTGTCTCCATGCTGAGTATCATGGATGGATGGATGAATGAATATAGCACCTTGTCTCCATGCTGAGTATCATGGATGGATGGATGAATTAATATAGCACCGTGTCTCCATGCTGAGTATCATGGATGGATGGATGGATGGATGAATATAGCACCTTGTCTCCATGCTGAGTATCATGGATGGATGGATGAATGAATATAGCACCTTGTCTCCATGCTGAGTATCATGGATGGATGGATGAATGAATATAGCACCTTGTCTCCATGCTGAGTATCATGGATGGATGGATGAATGAATATAGCACCTTGTCTCCATGCTGAGTATCATGGATGGATGGATGGATGGATGAATATAGCACCTTGTCTCCATGCTGAGTATCATGGATGGATGGATGAATGAATATAGCACCTTGTCTCCATGCTGAGTATCATGGATGGATGGATGGATGGATGAATATAGCACCTTGTCTCCATGCTGAGTATCATGGATGGATGGATGAATGAATATAGCACCTTGTCTCCATGCTGAGTATCATGGATGGATGGATGAATGAATATAGCACCTTGTCTCCATGCTGAGTATCATGGATGGATGGATGAATGAATATAGCACCTTGTCTCCATGCTGAGTATCATGGATGGATGGATGAATGAATATAGCACCTTGTCTCCATGCTGAGTATCATGGATGGATGGATGGATGGATGAATATAGCACCTTGTCTCCATGCTGAGTATCATGGATGGATGGATGAATGAATATAGCACCTTGTCTCCATGCTGAGTATCATGGATGGATGGATGAATGAATATAGCACCTTGTCTCCATGCTGAGTATCATGGATGGATGGATGGATGGATGAATATAGCACCTTGTCTCCATGCTGAGTATCATGGATGGATGGATGAATGAATATAGCACCTTGTCTCCATGCTGAGTATCATGGATGGATGGATGAATGAATATAGCACCTTGTCTCCATGCTGAGTATTATGGATGGATGGATGAATGAATATAGCACCTTGTCTCCATGCTGAGTATCATGGATGGATGGATGAATGAATATAGCACCTTGTCTCCATGCTGAGTATTATGGATGGATGGATGAATGAATATAGCACCTTGTCTCCATGCTGAGTATTATGGATGGATGGATGAATGAATATAGCACCTTGTCTCCATGCTGAGTATTATGTATGGATTTTTTAAATATTTTTTTTATTTGACCTTTATTTAACCAGGTAGGCTAGTTGAGAACAAGTTCTCATTTGCAACTGCGACCTGGCCAAGATAAAGCAAAGCAGTGTGACACAGACAACAACACAGAGTTACACATGGAGTAAACAATAAACAAGCCAATAACACAAGCAAGTCAATGACACAGTAGAGAAAATAAAGTCTATATACAGTGTGTGCAAAAGGCATGAGGAGGTAGGCAATAAATAGGCCATAGGAACGAATAATTACAATTTAGCAGATTAACACCGGAGTGATAAATGAGCAAATGATGATGTGCAAGTAGAGATACTGGTGTGCAAAAGAGCAGAAAAGTAAATAAAATAAAAACAGTATGGGGCTGAGGTAGGTAGATAAGGTGGGCTATTTACAGATGGACTATGTACAGCTGCAGTGATCGGTTAGCTGCTCAGATAGTTGATGTTTAAAGTTGGTGAGGGAAATAAAAGTCTCCAACTTCAGCGATTTTTGCAATTCGTTCCAGTCACAGGCAGCAGAGAACTGGAACGAAAGGCGGCCAAATGAGGTGTTGGCTTTAGGGATGATCAGTGAGATACACCTGCTGGAGCGTGTGCTACGGGTGGGTGTTGTTATCGTGACCAGTGAACTGAGATAAGGCGGAGCTTTACCTAGCATAGACTTATAGATGACCTGGAGCCAGTAGGTCTGGCGATGAATATGTAGCGAGGGCCAGCCGACTAGAGCATACAGGTCGCAGTGGTGGATGGTATAAGGTGATTTTGTAACAAAACGGATGGCACTGTGATAGACTGCATCCAGTTTGCTGAGTAGAGTGTTGGAAGCTATTTTGTAGATGACATCGCCGAAGTCGAGGATCGGTAGGATAGTCAGTTTTACTAGGGTAAGTTTGGCGGTGTGAGTGAAGGAGGCTTTGTTGCGGAATAGAAAGACGATTCTAGATTTTATTTTGGATTGGAGATGTTTAATATGAGTCTGGAAGGAGAGTTTACAGTCTAGCCAGACACCTAGGTATTTATGGTTGTCCACATATTATAGCTCGGAACCGTCCATGGTCGTGATGCTAGTCGGGCGGGCGGGTGCGGTCAGCGAATGGTTGAAAAGCATGAGTTTGGCTTTACTAGCGTTTAAGAGCAGTTGGAGGCCACGGAAGGAGTGCTGTATGGCATTGAAGCTCGTTTGGAGGTTCGTTAGCACAGTGTCCAGGGAAGGGCCAGAAGTATACAGAATGGTGTCGTCTGCGTAGAGGTGGATCAGGGAATCGCCCGCAGCAAGAGCAACATCATTGATATATACAGAGAAAAGAGTCGGCCCGAGAATTGAACCCTGTGGATGGATGGAATATAACACCTCGTCTCCATGCTGAGTATCATTGATGGATAGATGAATGAATATAGCACCTTGTCTCAATGCTGAGTATCGTGGATGGATGAATGAATGAATATAACACCTTGTCTCTATGCTGAGTATCATTGATGGATGGATGAATATAGCACCATGTTTACATGCTGAGTATCATTGATGGATGGATGAATGAATATAGCACCTTGTCTATATGCTGAGTATCATTGATGGATGGATGAATGAATATAGAACCTTGTCTCCATGCTGAGTATCATGGATGGATGGATGAATTAATATAGCACCTCATCTCCATGCTGAGTATCATTGATGGATGGATGAATGAATAAGGCACCTTGTCTCCATGCTGAGTATCATGGATGGATGGATGAATGAATACAACACCTCGTCTCCATGCTGAGTATCATGGATAGATGGATGGAATTAATATAGCACCTCGTCTCCATGCTGAGTATCATTGATGGATGGAATGAATTAATATGGCACCTCATCTCCATGCTGAGTATCGTGGATGGATGGATGGATGAATGAATATAGCACCTTGTCTCTATGCTGAGTATCATGGATGGATGGATGAATGAATATAGCACCTTGTCTCCATGCTGAGTATCATGGATGGAAGGATGGATGGATGGATGGATGGTTGGATATAACACCTTGTCTCCAAGGCTCTTCGAGAGTAACTTTCCTAATTCACCACTCATGTATGGCATCTCACTGGCACACATTCAGATGGCAGACATTTAGGACCAGAGCAGACAATCTGTTAGCCAATCATCATCACCTATAGACCAGATATTAAGTAATCTGATGAGGCCTGTATATTGTATACCACATTACATTTACATTAGTCATGTTATTCATTTAGCAGACACTCTTGTCTAGAGTGACTTACAGTTAGTACGTTCATGTTAAATAGTTAGTTGGGCCGACCATATATCACAATCACAGTAAGTACATGGAGAAGATGACATGTACACATCCGTCCATTGGCGAAACAAATAAATAGTGTTGTAGGACATAACCCTTGTTGTAGGACATAACCCTTGTCTTGCTGCAGGGCAGTGGAGATGAAGCAGTGTTGTAGGACATAACCCTTGTCTTGCTGCAGGGCAGTGGAGATGAAGCAGTGTTGTAGGACATAACCCTTGTCTTGCTGCAGGGCAGTAGAGATGAAGCAGTGTTGTAGGACATAACCCTTGTCTTGCTGCAGGGCAGTGGAGATGAAGCAGTGTTGTAGGACATAACCCTTGTCTTGCTGCAGGGCAGTGGAGATGAAGCAGTGTTGTAGGACATAACCCTTGTCTTGCTGCAGGGCAGTGGAGATGAAGCAGTGTTGTAGGACATAACCCTTGTCTTGCTGCAGGGCAGTGGAGATGAAGCAGTGTTGCAGGACATAACCTTTAACAAATCAAAAACTGAAAAATTGGGCGTGCAAAATTATTCAGCCCCTTTACTTTCAGTGCAGCAAACTCTCTCCAGAAGTTCAGTGAGGATCTCTGAATGATCCAATGTTGACCTAAATGACTAATGATGATAAATACAATCCACCTGTGTGTAATCAAGTCTCCGTATAAATGCACCTGCACTGTGATAGTCTCAGAGGTCCGTCAAAAGCGCAGAGAGCATCATGAAGAACAAGGAACACACCAGGCAGGTCCGAGATACTGTTGTGAAGAAGTTTAAAGCCGGATTTGGATACAAAAAGATTTCCCAAGCTTTAAACATCCCAAGGAGCACTGTGCAAGCGATAATATTGAAATGGAAGGAGTATCAGACCACTGCAAATCTACTAACTTTCAGCTCATACAAGGAGAAGACTGATCAGAGATGCAGCCAAGAGGCCCATGATCACTCTGGATGAACTGCAGAGATCTACAGCTGAGGTGGGAGACTCTGTCCATAGGACAACAATCAGTCGTATATTGCACAAATCTGGCCTTTATGGAAGAGTGGCAAGAAGAAAGCCATTTCTTAAAGATATCCATAAAAAGTGTTGTTTAAAGTTTGCCACAAGCCACCTGGGAGACACACCAAACATGTGGAAGAAGGCGCTCTGGTCAGATGAAACCAAAATTGAACTTTTTGGCAACAATGCAAAACGTTATGTTTGGCGTAAAAGCAACACAGCTGAACACACCATCCCCACTGTCAAACATGGTGGTGGCAGCATCATGGTTTGGGCCTGCTTTTCTTCAGCAGGGACAGGGAAGATGGTTAAAATTGATGGGAAGATGGATGGAGCCAAATACAGGACCATTCTGGAAGAAAACCTGATGGAGTCTGCAAAAGACCTGAGACTGGGACGGAGATTTGTCTTCCAACAAGACAATGATCCAAAACATAAAGCAAAATCTACAATGGAATGGTTCAAAAATAAACATATCCAGGTGTTAGAATGGCCAAGTCAAAATCCAGACCTGAATCCAATTGAGAATCTGTGGAAAGAACTGAAAACTGCTGTTCACAAATGCTCTCCATCCAACCTCACTGAGCTCGAGCTGTTTTGCAAGGAGGAATGGGAAAAAATTTCAGTCTCTCGATGTGCAAAACTGATAGAGACATACCCCAAGCGACTTACAGCTGTAATCGCAGCAAAAGGTGGCGCTACAAAGTATTAACTTAAGGGGGCTGAATAATTTTGCACGCCCAATTCTTCAGTTTTTGCAATGTTAAAAAAGTTTGAAATATCCAATAAATGTCGTTCCACTTCATGATTGTGTCCCACTTGTTGTTGATTCTTCACAAAAAATTACAGTTTTATATCTTTATGTTTGAAGCCTGAAATGTGGCAAAAGGTCGCAAAGTTCAAGGGGGCCGAATACTTTCGCGAGGCACTGTACATTTCTGTCATACCGATTGAATTTCAGGGCTCGAATCACCCAGTTTATAATATCTAATAACTCATCACAATCAACAGAACAGCAAGATGTGTTGAAACAGTATATCACTCAATAGTTAGACGATGAAGGTGGGATGGTGGGATACTGTGAAGTGGTTGGAGCTTAGTGACTCAGTCAGGGACCATGGTGGCAATCATAACTGACCTTTAGAGTACAGGAAAATAAATCATTATCTCGTGTCCATGTGCATGTATCTCTCTGGGGCACGTTCACTTTCACTCAACACAGATAACCTACGCGCCCGCGCGCGTACACGTAACCTAAAGTTACATATTTACAAGTAACCTAAAGTTACATAATTGAAGCTGATACTGTGCACATATAGATGGACAACTGTAAAATAACAATGTAAAGTATTATAATAACATTACAGCAAAGTAATAACAACAACAGGAGTATCCATAATAAATATCCTATCAAATGGTACACCTACCTGAATATCCTGATTTCTTCATGATGATCCTTCGTACAGAAACGACTTGCTTTAAGCCTCGATATGAGTTGTTATTTTAGCCAGGCAATGTCTCAGACGTGTTCGATGTCCGTGGCAATCAGATCCTCATTTACAACCGTAGTTTCACAGGTTTCACAGGTATCTCGGTGCGCGCTCTTCTCCCTATTCCTCCCAATCCTGGAACGTTAAGCTTTCCGAACACACCTGGCTGCGGGGAAAATCACGGGAACCGCTACTTCGTGGACTTGAAGTAAATTAGTGAATGATTTCATTTATCAGGATCGAACGCGAACGCTGAGGGAGTTAACCTCGGGGCCAGGCTATCTCTAGATACGTAGAATGGATACAATCACACCTGCGCTACCAACGCACGCCCAATCTGAAGGCGGGACTTGGAGCAATATACTGTACACAGTAATCAGAGGAAGTTATGTCAAAGTTCACGGTGATGACACTGTGGGCTAACCCATTGAGAAAATATACATTTAGAAATCACAGCATGTCAACAAACAATTGCTTATGGCAGTAGGGTGGATCATTGCTTACTTTAAAATGAGAATCCACATCCGTGTTTGATTGTAAATAGGCTACAGTTGTAATATCCTTTTCATGTACAGTATCACTTTAGTATGAAAAGACTTCGGCAAAGACGTTTTGCTAAAGTCAAAATTATAGTGCTTATGCTACAACAGATGTGTGAAAAGACCCAATTAACAGGTGATTACTGAAGGATGCAGCCAGTAGCTCATTCAACTGCGGGAATCCTGTTATGTCAATCATATCAAAGTGTACAACTGTCAGTGTCCTTCAAACATGCAAATAAGACTTGATGAAAATGATTATCCTCGACCTCATACAACGTGCTGATATTCTGATCTGAGGAGACCTCTTGTGGACGTTTCTTGAAGGACAAACATCCCGTTTACTTATTCTAAAACCTAGGTGAATAGAAGCAAGTATGTAAAAAAAAATATATTAAATGTAAAAATAAGAAGCAAGTATGTGTAGCCGCTGTCCAATATGTCGACCTTCGTATAGGTTACTGGGTGTGTCGAAAGGAGTGGGTGTATGTGCCTGCTGACCTGGCTGAGGTGCTTCCCACTGGGCAGCTCTATCACGATGTCTCCGGCGGTAGCTAACATTGCGACCAGTGCACCAGTGTTGTGTCAAGGTGCCTGCTGACCTGAGGTGTTTCCCACTGGGCAACTCTATCACGATGTTGCCGGCGGTCGCTAACATTGCGACTAGTGCACCAGTGTTGTGTCAAGGTGCCTGCTGACCTGAGGTGTTTCCCTCTGGGCAGCTGTATCACCCCTAAAAGCTCTCACAGGCTCATGTCAGAATTAGACGTTCATCCATGTTTCTCAAACGTCAACTTTTGAAGTTGTTCAAAACACCATATTTAGTGTTTCAGGTTAAGTTTAGACATCTCACTAAAGGCTTCAGTCATACAAAAGTTATACTTAAATTCGAACTGGTTCTCTAGCAGATTGGTAAGAATGTCTCACCTCATGTTCAAGAATGGCCTTTTTATCTTTATTCAGATTACAACCTCTCAATTTCGGTTATTTGAAAATGAAGTAAACTCCCAAATATGGTTATTTTTAAAACAAGCCATACAAGGTTGGTTGCAATTTCACTTTAATCCATCAGGAAAAGACAGAACAAATATTACAACAAATACTATGGTTAAACTCAAATATACTAATTGATCATTTAAAAAATATACAGTACCAGTCAAAAGTTTGGACACACCTACTCATTCAAGGGTTTTTCTTTATTTTTACTATTTTCTACATTGTAGAGTAATAGTGAAGACATCAAACTATGAAATAACACATACGGAATCATGTAGTAACCAAAACAGTCTTTAAAAAATATATAAATATAAATACAACTATCAAAATATATTTTATATTTGAGGTTCTTCAAAGTAGCCACTCTTTGCCTTGATGACAGCTTTGCACACACTTGGCATTCTCTCAAACAGCTTCATGAGGTAGTCACCTGAAATGCATTTCAATTAACAGGTGTGCCTTGTTAAAAGTTCATTTGTGGAATTTATTTCCTCCTTAATGTGTTTCAGCCAATCAGTTGTGTTGTAACAAGGTAGGGGTGGTATGCAGATTATAGCCCTATTTGGTAAAAGACCAACTGCTCAAATAAGCAAAGAGAAACGACAGTCCATCATTACTTTACGACATGAAGGTCAGTCAATACGGAACATTTCAAGAACTTTCACATTTTCTTCAAGTGCAGTCGCAAAAACCATCAATCACTATGATGAAACTGTCTCTCATAAAGATCACCACAGGAAAGGAAGATCCAGAGTTACCTCTGCTACAGAGGATACTGTATGTTCATTAGAGTTACCAGCCTCAGATTGCAGCCCAAATAAATGTTTTACAGAATTCAAGTAACAGACGCATCTCAACATCAACCGTTCAGCGGAGACAGCGTGAATCAGGCCTTCATGGTCGAATTGCTGCAAAGAAACCACTACTAAAGGACATAAATACGAATAAGAGAATAAGATACTTGCTTGGGCCAAGAAACAATGGACATTAGACCGGTGGAAATCTGTCCTTTGGTCTGATGAGTCCAAATTTGAGATTTTTGGTTCCAACCTCCGTGTCTGTGAGAGGTGATTTAGGTCAGTGATTTATTTAGAATTCGAGGCACACTTAACCAGCATGGCTACCACATCATTCTGAAGCGATACGTCATCCCATCTGGTTTGCGCTTAGGGGGACTATAATTTGTTTTCATTGGTCAGTGACCCAACACACCTCCAGGCTGTGTAAGGGCTATTTGACCAAGGAGAGTGATGGAGTGCTGCATCAGATGACCTGGCCTCCACAATCCCCCGACCTCAACCCAATTGAGATAGTTTGGGATGAGTTGGACCACAGAGTGAAGGAAAAGCACCCAACAAGTGCTCAGCATATGTAGGGTACTCCTTCAAGACTTTTGGAAAATAATTCCAGGTGAAGCTGGTTGAGAGAATGCCAAGCGTGTGGAAAGCTGTCATCAAGGCAAAGGGTGTTTACTTTGAAGAATCTCAAATCTAAAATATATATTTAGATTTGTATAACACCTTTTTGGTTACTAGATTATTCCATATGTGTTATTTCATAGTTGTGATGTCTTCACTATTCTACAATGTAGAAAATAATACAAATAAAGAAAAACACTTGAATGAGTAGGTGTGTCCAAACTTTTGACTGGTACTTTATATATACAACCTATTCGCAATATTAACGCTGATCTACCCCCTAAAATACATTTAAAAGAACACAATAAAAGTTTAGACATGAACTCCGAATTTTTAAAGTTAGCGTTAAGTTTAGGCATTAATTCTGAATTCTTAAGATTAGGCATTAACTCAAAATGGTTAAGGTAAGGGTTAAGTTTAGGCATTAATTCTGAATTCTTAAGGTTAGGCATTAACTCAAAATGGTTAAGGTAAGGGTTAAGTTTAGGCATTAATTCTGAATTCTTAAGGTTAGGCATTAACTCAAAATGGTTAAGGTAAGGGTTAAGTTTAGGCATTAATTCTGAATTCTTAAGGTTAGGTATTCACTCAAAATGGTTAAGGTAAGGGTTAAGTTTAGGCATTAATTCTGAATTCTTAAGGTTAGGCATTAACTCAAAATGGTTAAGGTAAGGGTTAAGGTTTGGGATAGGCTTAAAACCAAAATATAAAAAACAACTTTTGTCGCTAGATTCGAACATGCAACCTTTAGCATTAGATTCAGATGCATCCTCAACACCCTAGCAAAAACAGAACCTACTTGAAGGTAACACTACTCATAATTGCCCCTAGTGGCTGGTATACACGTCGTCTCCCGACTAGAGTATGTGGGCGGAGTTGAGCGTTCTAAAATCCCGCTCATCACTCAATGTCCTTTACAACCGCTCCACTAAAAAACACTCCTCGCTCAAAGAATAAAAAACACCGCTCCAAATTCTCTCCATTCATTAAAATCACAACCACCATCTATTTTTTGTGACTACCTGGGCCTCCATTTGTTTTTTTTAGTATTGAAACCAAACCATATGATTTGAATGAAAAGTGTTTTAATATACAACTGTAAAACGTGACTGTAAGAAGCGCTCATCATTTCAATTAGGCTGCATGTCATATCAACAGCATTTACAGTAAACACTAAATAGGTCAAAATCCAGACAGGGAACGAAAATGAATTATTTGGGCTATATTATTTCAAATATGTCAAGGCTATAGCCTATAAATAAACAAATGTGAAGCACTCCCGAGTGCCAGACAGTGACATTAAGCACTCAGGATTTAAACAACATTTATTTGTATTAAATCATTATAGTCTACAAATTGCACACATGACTTACTAAGAACCAAATACAAAATAAACGAAATATGCCTTTTTTAGAAACATGAGTTTGCCAGTCTGTGGCTTCAGGTTCATGCGATGGTGCCTTGAGAACAGGCCAGCGGCGGAGAATACCCTCTCAGCGCTTGTAGAGTCAATGGGGATGCTAAACACCCTTCGGGACACTTTTGTCAGGCTGGGAAGGGATGTGTAGTTTTTTTTCTGTAGGTAGGCCTAAAGGAGTTTAGGTAAAATAACCCTATCAAAAGAGAAATCGCCTTGAAAGAGGTAACATGCCAGGACTATTGGGCCAAATCAATTATGGCCTATTGTATAGATAATCGAACACATTTAGAAAAAATAAGAAACCCGCACACTGCTCTTGACAGTATCACTGTTCTTTAATAAGCTTTACATATCGAGCACACGGCCTTCATCAGAGCTTTTGTGAGTTTACTTTTTTTTAATAGCTCTTTCCCACTCTCTCTCTCTGTGTGTGTGTGTGTGATGGTGTGGGCGGAGACAGGTGTGCTGGAGTCAGAGCAGATCCCCACCAGTTGCAACCTGTTCCATAATCAAGACCTCTACAAATACTCAGCCCTGCCACTTCCACGCTGCCAGATCGTAATCTCTGCTCAGTCAGTCTACGGTTCTAGCCGTTTGTTACTGTTTAGATCCTGTTATGCCTGTTTTCCTTGCCTGACTCTGTTTTCCTCTCCGCTACAGTTCTGCCCGCTCTGACTCTAGTAACACGTCTCATCATCCTGCTACTCTGTTCTGGAGTTCCCACTCAACTACTCCCTTGGATTCCTCTCCGGGCCTGCTTACCCAGTTCCAACCCCTGTTGCTCCAGCCTCAGCCTCCACAACGGGTTTCCTGCAACCCGCCCAAGCTTCCCCTGACCTGCACTCCATCTTCCCCCTGTGTTTCAATAAATACCTTGGTTACTTCATCCCAGTCTCCTCATCTGAGTCTGCTCTTGGGTTCCCCTGTTCCATTCCGGGTAACAAAGTCTGACAGATCTTCTCCCATTCCTCCCCATATGCAAAACTTTGTCAATATATCGATACCCCTTCAGGATTTTATATATTTTTTTATTTTGTTTTCATTGTTAACAAAACGTTCTTCAAAAAGATCCACATAAAGGTTAACATAGTTTGGAGCGAAAGTGGAGCCAATCGATGTTCCATTCGCTTGGAGGTAGTATTCATCATCAAACCTGAAATATATGTCAAAACATATTCAGTCAGCTCTAGAATAAAGTTTGTCGGTGGATATTCGTTAGTATCTCTGTCTCTCAAATAGTGAGCTCGGGCTGTCAGCCCCCATATGGGGAAATGCTGGTATATAGATTCTCAACATCTAATGTGACCAAAATGCAGTTTTATGTTAATCCTGTTATTGGTGAGATCTTGTTTATGAAGTTTTGTATCTTTCACTTATGATGGTAATGCTTGCGCATGAGATTTAATAAGAGTCTACGAAGGTCGAAAATGGCTCTAGCATTTAGCCTATTCTTGCAACCACTGGTCTGCCTGGATAATTGCCTTGTTTTAGGTTTGTGTAATTTCGACAAAATGTACAGGCATGTACAGGCATGCACATATGGCACATTTACAGCAAAGATATTCATATTCAGGTTTTGAGATAAGGTTATTTAATAGGGCTCCAGATTAGAGTGTATATCCCTTTGGAACACCTGTGTGGGATCAACAATCCATTTTCTATAGAAACGTTCATTACTGAGTTGTCTCTGAATCTCTTTGTATTTTTCCATAGTCTAAAATGACCACAGCACCACAGCCCTTGTCTACAGGTTTGATAACCAAAGATTAGTCTTTCATTAGTTCGTTAAGTGCCTGTTCTTCTGGTCTTGTGAGGTTTTTCTGAACGTGGTTTGTTTTTCTCCTATATGCTGACATGGCTTCTTGTCCGACTAATCTACAATAGGTAATAATCGAGTTGTTAACTATAGGACAGAATTTGTTATTGGGCTTAAAACGGGTACCAGGTCTTTGTTGGGTTTCTAGACCCGAAACAGTCTTCTGAGAAAACGTGCTTAAGTTTAAGGCCGTGAGGCCGATATATAAAGGTTATTAAAGAACAGCGATACCATCAAGAGCGGTGTGCGGGTTTCTTATTTTTTCTCATTTTATTCAACCGTTACCATGCACCTGCAAAAAAGATAGCTCAGATGTGCCATGCCTTTTGAATTTTATAGAAAATAGAACAAAAATGGACAGAACCTTTAAGAGATCAGATTTTTTTTGTTTGTAAATGTTTGTAAATGCTTTGCTACAATGACACACTTAGCTCGCTACCAACCTCGTTCCTTTCTGTTAGCATGTGCACGTATTAAGTACACCATCATGCTTTAGGGATACCTGTCTTTTCAGATTCCACAATGATTCTTTAGTTGTGGACACTACATCACTGCACTCCCTCTCTGGCTATTGGTCCTCATCTTTGTAAGTCACCTTTATTTTTCACCTGTGTGTTTTATCAGTTTCTTTGTGAAAAATGTAGCATAGTAGATGAGTCGCTAAAGCAAGGAGCTATAGCAGCACACAAGTAGACTACAGATGCATGCTGGTCCGGGCCCTGAGCTGGTGAAGTGAGCGCTACTGGAGTGAAATTGGAGCAGCGAGAAGCAGCCGATGCTCCAGCCTTTGGGAAAGTTGCTCCACGCTCTAGTCAAATTGGGCACGCTCAGCTCCTCGCTCCAGCTCAGCTCCTCGCTCCAGCTCTGCTCCTCACTCCAGCTCTGCTCCTCACTCCAGCTCTGCTCCTCACTCCAGCTCTGCTCCTCACTCCAGCTCAGCTCCTCGCTCCAGCTCAGCTCCTCGCTCCAGCTCAGCTCCCGAAGTCCTCAGACATAGATGGATGTTGAATACTGACTTGTATCAGGGGAGACCTGCCTGCTCAGCCATGATCAGTACTTTCAATACAAAACAATCAGTTACAAACTTAACTGAGGATCCTATCAATTCTTTCTTATCTATGTTTTGAAATTACTGTATGTAGGTTACTGCATCTAGTATGAAATGTAGGATGTTATAACCACATCCTCTCAGTCAGATGCAGCACCATGTATACTGATTCAAAATATAAACGCAACATGCACTCATTTCAAAGATGTTACTGAGTTACACTTCATGTAAGTAAATCAGTCAATTTAAATAAATAAATAATGCCCTAATCTATGGATTTCACATGACTGGGCAGAGGTGCAGCCATGAGTGGGCATGGGAGAGCATAGGCCCACCCACTGGGGAGCCAGGCACAGCCAATCAGAATGAGTTTTTCCCCACAAAAGGGCTTTACTACAGACAGATATACTCCTTTTTTATTTCAGGTCATGAAAAACAGGACCAACACTTTACATGTTGGGTTTATATTTTTGTTCAGTATACAGTAGTTCAGCTCAGCCTTCGCCCTTTCAGTGTCAGACTGACACATCAACTGACTAGTGTTATCAGCCAAGCTATTCATTCTGTATGTGCCAGTTCAATGTGGACCCCAAGAGAGCCAATGGACAGGAGAAAGGAGAAAAACATTACATAATGGCCATGTTGAGACCCAGACCAGATATCGGAAGATATCATTGAAGGTCATCTTGACTCATTGGAGGACAACTACAGTGTAATAATAATGTAGAGTACTTTACATTGAGGAATCTTTGGGACTTTTCTTCCATCAGTCCAGGGTTAAGGTTCTATGAGACATCACAAGAAAGTAGGTGAAATGTTGTGGGTGCTGCAGCCTCGTTGAAACAACGTTTCCACGATGAGCTGTGACAATGTCTCGACAAAGCACGTTCTTATTTCACAGTATCTCGCACACCCGTGTTTTGTCCTCCTGAGAAAGTCTTCTGGGTCGTTCCATATGATTTCAATCCCTTTCTGTCTGCACCCCTTTGAACACAACGTTTCATACATGTTTGGCCATGGTGGAAGTGGTCAGAATGGGACAGTTTGGACCTGAATGCCAAAACATTCATGATAGAGGTGCTCAAAGTAGACCCATTTTTTTACAGTTTGACAAGCCTGTTCGTAAGCTTTCAAATGATGTCAAACTCAACCGTTCAGTGATGAAGACATGGATGTCTCATGGTAGGGTGTGGGAATGCAAAATGGGTCAACTTTTAATGTTTTGGCATTCAGGTCCAAAAAGTCCCTTTCTGAGCCCTTACTCTATGGGCAAACATGGAAAGTTGTGTTCAAATGAAAGGAGTGCAGGCAGAAAGTGATTGAAGTCATATGGAACTTCTTTTGAATTGACGTACAGGCCCATACTTCAGAATCAGCAATGTTACAGCTAAACAGGAAATGACTGGCTGTGAGTGTAACACATAACATAAAGTATGTTTGTTTTTTCAGAAATTGAAGTATGTGAAAATGTCCTGAGAAATGTGATGGATTGAAATCACTGTAAACATCAGCAGGGACTGAGTGAAAACTACTTGGCCAGTTTGTGGTGAAGGTTATGACTATTGACCTTTAATCAAGCTAGTCAACATCATGGTTGTGTGGGTAAGTAAGCGTAACCCATGTTGTATTCCTGTAAACGGGGGTCTTGACTTCCTCTCTGCTTGCAGTTTCGACCACCCGCTGCACCAACACACGTGCACAAAGACAGGAAGTCTTAGTCTCGTCTCTATGCCATCTCAATGCGCACACAAACACACACATATCACTAGCATCACACAAAGACACACACACACACACCACTACCATCACACAAAGACACACACACATACCACTACCATCACACAAAGACACACACACACACATACCACCACACAAACACACACACACATACCACTACCATCACACAAAGACACACACACACACACAAACACACCCATACCACTACCATCACACAAAGACACACACACACATACCACCACACAAACACACACACACACATACCACTACCATCACACAAAGACACACACACACACACACACATACACACACACAAACACACCCATACCACTACCATCACACAAAGGCACACACACACACACACACACACAAACACAACACTACCATCACACAAAGACACACACACCTCTGTACATACACTGTACCCTTGCTGCACTATATAAAAATACCCGGGTCCACAGCGGGAGAAGAAAGTCACAGCTTTAACCAAACTTTCACCACACGTAAGTGATGTGTGCAATGAAAACAACATGCACCTCCACTGTGGTCTGGTGTTGTGCATGCTTTAGTGACAAACAGTGTGACATTTAGGCCCTTGCCTTTTGACTCATGGAAAGACTGCCTTGCAAGGCTTTAGATATAACGAATCTCTAGATGTAACGATTCTGAACCTTTTTGCCTCAGAGACTGAGCAAGCAATGGCTCCTCTCCCCATCCAAAAATGCTTTGATTAACACAAACTAGGTCAAACTTAATTTGTGTCAGCCAACCATCTGAGGGACCAGTCACTAACATCTCAGGGAACAGTGGTGGTCCACAGACCAGGGGTTGAGGACCACTGCTCTATTGGAAACCCTGAACACAGCTATTAAGTTGTTGTAGAATGACACTCCACTGGAAAATGATTCTGCAATAACACACATTAGTGTAATCGGAATGCAGTATAACACTTGTATTAATGAGTCAGTAGGTGGACTTATTAACTGATAGTCCTTCAGGCTTTCAGAATACTGTTTTTTTAAGGAGAGTGTGTTTCCACTCCTTTTCATATTTGTGTGATTTAATGAGAGAGACAGGAGTAAATGGAAGGGGAACACAGTATTCAGTAAAGCAGTAGACCTGTGATTGGATCCCAGCTAGTTAGTGGGCCATACAGTAAGTGCTGTAAGGTGACAGCAGGTGATTTAATGAGAGAGACAGGAGTAAATGGAAGGGGAACACAGTAGACCTGTGATTGGATCCCAGCTAGTTAGTGGGCCATACAGTAAGTGCTGTAAGGTGACAGCAGGTGATTTAATGAGAGAGACAGGAGTAAATGGAAGGGGAACACAGTAGACCTGTGATTGGATCCCAGCTAGTTAGTGGGCCATACAGTAAGTGCTGTAAGGTGACAGCAGGACCGACCAACCCCAGCCTGTCCAGCAAATATAAAAAATACACTAGTTTTCCTTTAGAGAGACGAGCCCTGCTGATGTGGGTTCTTCAAATAAAAACATCACAAAACTGTTGTGAAAAACATGAGATGGCACAATGACCACAGAAACGGAACTGGAAGTCTTATGACTCATTTATTATAAAAAATAGACTATCATTACAGGAACAACATGATCAGTACAGGAACTTAAGAATGCAAAAGTATTACAATAAAATAGCAGTAAAAGTTGCCTGGCGCCTGAAAAATAGGCATAGGCCCAATGCCATCAAATATGTAAAAACAATATATACAATAGAGAATCAATTCAACATTTAAAAGTTGTTCAAAAATATATATTGTCAATCTATAAAGAAAAATAGAATGTACAGCTAAAGACAATGAAATTCAATGCACAGCAATCAGTGCTATTTTCAAGTTAAATTGTGGTTGTAATTACAAGACTCAAATTCTCCCTGATACGTCAGGGTCAAGGACTATAACAAACCTCTGTATGAACAACCATTTACAATGTGTGATGTCAGTCACATACAATGCTGTGTACTTAAGTAGCTACAGTATATAGGTAGCTTACCTT
Source organism: Oncorhynchus mykiss (assembly GCF_057628025.1). Classification (NCBI taxonomy): domain Eukaryota; kingdom Metazoa; phylum Chordata; class Actinopteri; order Salmoniformes; family Salmonidae; genus Oncorhynchus; species Oncorhynchus mykiss. The sequence continues at coordinate 92,699,700 of NC_143033.1, read as the reverse complement.
GAGGTTGAATGACTGACATAAGAGTACATCATTGATGCAAACCCTTGCTACTTAACACAACCTGAGAATATATCTTTCAAAGTCCTTCGTTGACATCATGTATTACAGTATGTTTACATAATTGTCTCTTAGTCAGCTGACATGAGCTTCCATTTGGACCCAAATTAAAGATGGCTGCCGTACATCATCAGTAACAAGCTGTCCGAAGGTCGTGCCCAAAGTAAAGATGGCTGCTGTGCAACACCCGTAGCAACCTGTCTTAGGTTAGTGCCCAAAGTAAAGATGGCTGCCGTGCAACATCACTAATAACCCATCTGGGGGGGGTGTGCACGTCTAATGGTGGTGCGCATGTCTTCATAGACATCGCTACTCTTGCTCTGTGTTGGTCTAATCGTTGCACGCCATGCCTTTAACTGGGAAGACAAGAGATCTTGGTCAGAAAAGGTACTATTAGTACGCTATGTTATTAACATTTAACTGACACTCTTATCCAGAGCGACTTACAGGAGCAATTAGGGTTAAGTGCCTTGCTCAAAAGCACAGCAACACATTTTTCACCAAGTGTGCTCGGGGATTCTAACCAGCGCCTTTTCTGTTACTGGCTCAACGCTCTTAACCTCTAGGCTTCCTGTCGCCGTGTCTTTAGAAGGGGGGGGGGGGGGATCAGAAGGGGTCGTGTGTTTCAGTAAATACCTTGTGTATGGAATTGAAATTAATTGAACTAACATTATCATCAACACATTGCAAATGTCAAAAATGTGCATGTATACTATACACACACACACGCACACACACACACACACACACGCACACGCGAGATAGATGAGACGGAATATGCAGGGGCAGAATTTGCGCAATTCCCCAGAAGCAGGTCATAACTCATGAAATACGATCAATGTAGATGAAATCAAACAATACCACTGAACATGTCTAGTATACGGAGCTATATCCTGTCAAATATGTTGTGACAGTACTGATAATACAACTTCCCCAACAGATTACATCAGTCAAAGCAAAAGGCTGAAGTTAAAAACTGTGCATTTCCCTACCAAAGACAGGTCAGTGGAGACAGTGCTGAGGTGGCAATCTTGCCACCCGACACACACACTCAAACATCTACACACAGATTCACAAGTTTAAACACCTACACACAGATTCACAAGCTTAAACACCTACACACAGATTCACAAGCTTAAACACCTACACACACACACACAAAAAATACTATAGTATACTATGATATAAATACTGTGGTATTCACTGTAGTGTTTTTGTGGAGTAAAGTAGTATTTACTGTAGTATTTACAGTTAACTATAGTATAAATACTGTAGTAAAAGAAAACTGTATTTTATACTATAGTATTTACTGTAGTGTTTTTGCGGACTGTAATATACTGTAGTATATACAGTAGTGTTTCTGCGTACTAAAGTAGTATTTACTGTATTATACTTTAGTATCTGCAGTTAACTATAGTAAAAATAATGATGTAAATTAACTGTATTATATAATCAAGTATTTAATTAAGTGTTTTTGCAGAGTGTAGTATTTACTGTAGTATACTGTAGTATTTACTGCAGTGTGCTTGCGGATTGTATACTGTAGTATTTACTGTCGTGTTTTTGCGGACTGTAATATACTGTAGTATTTACTGTTGTGCCATTGCGGACATTACTGTAGTATTTACTATAGTATTTTAGTTTTATTATCTTTGACATAGAAGTGGAGGCTTTTTCCTTGAGGAAACCTACTGGGGAAATACTAAAAGAGAACATTTTCCATAACCTGTAGTTAGGTAGGTAGGACTGGGGTCTGAGAAGATATAGAAAAAAGCAGAAGCTCTGAACTAACCTAGCACAAATGTGGATATGGGGAGGGGAATGGTTAGGGGTTATGCAAATTAAATACTGTAGTATTTACTATCATTAAAGTCTAGTGTTTTTGCAGACTGTAGTGTTTTTGGGGACAATACTGTAGAATTTACTCAGGTTTTTTTCATATAATACTGCAGTATACTACAACATTAAGTACTACACATGATTGAGGGATACTACAGTGTATAGTATTGTACAGTATACTACAATTTACTACAGAATTCTATAGTCACTACTGTAGTATTCTATAGTAAACTGCAGTATTTTTCATGTGGGCACACACACTTTACTGTAGTACTTACCCTGGGGATGACCCAGATGAAGAGGATGAGCAGACTCAGGAGAAGCACAGAGCCAGCAGTGACAGCTGAGACCAGGACTAGATACCAGGACATTCCTAGCCCTGAGGATGCGTCATTCTGGTCACACTCCTCATCTGTGGCACAGCAACACACCAGGGTAGCACACGTTTTAATTCAGTTCAGTCCAATTAAACTCAACAAACTGACCAGTCTGAACTTTTTTAGAAGTTAGGTAGCTCAAATTAGGATTAGTTCGTATGAGACTGTGCTGCTCAGAGATCACATTAAGACAATGGTCCTGAATCATTCCCTAACCCTCCTCTTGACCCCATTAACATTCAATATTTGCAGATCTGTAGGATCTGGATAGGTATAACCAGTGGAGCAGCTTCCAACGTACAGATCTGTATCCAGGACATACATGCCAGGCTGTGAAAGGCCAGAAAAATTGCTGTCCAGCAGACGGTACCGGTCCATAAAGGCTCAGACCAACAGGCTCCTAAACAGCTTCTGTCCCCTGACCATAAGACTGTTAAACGGTTCATAACTACTGCTCCCCCATTGTATTAGATGTATCACTACCACTACACTGCTGTTCATGGATTACTGATAACCATTCACATCCATTTATTCAGCTCCTTATCTTATTTCTCATGTTGTTTTCTATTTAATTGCTTATTAGTTATACTATTTTGATATTGAATGCTGCACTGTAGGGTAAGGCTGGCAAGTTAAGCATTTCACTGTGCTTGAGCATATGACCACAAAAACTTGAACATTGAAGGGTGCAGTAAGTGCCAAATGGAATGTTAGGGAACGAATCAGGACTGGCTGAGACACTCACCATTCACCACCAGCAAAACAGCTCCTTCCCCCTCAGTCTTCTCAATCTTGTTTTTCTTATAAACATCGTACACACACCAGAAGGCCCCAGAGTCTTCTATGGTCAGGTTTGTGATGGTGATGTCCATTTTGTTGAGTCTTCCGTTAGTCGTCAATCTGAGTTTGAACCTCTCGTGGAGGGTTAATTTTTTTGTTTCCTGGTGAAAGTAGAGGACTGGAATCTCTTTTGTCAGGCGCATGTACACACCCAGGTTTTCTTGGTCTGGCAGAGAGGTGCTGCAGTGGATGGTCATAGTGTCTCCCTCCTGCTTTCGGACCAGCAGTCCCTTGCTCCCTTTCATGAGCAGATGGGAGAATGGAAGAAAAACACACACAACATATGTGTCAGATCTTTTGTTTTAAGGATAAGCCAATACCAACCAGTTAAGGAGATCTTTACTACCCAAAACTAGTTTCACACAAGTCTGGGTCTATTTTTGGAAATGGATTATGAATACAAGGAACCATATACTACTCTCATTTGAATATTACGCTTGAAAAGTAAATGACTTGAAAACAGCATCTGTATATCTATGATATTGCAACTCTAGATTACAGTGGACTCTAGATTACAGTGGACTCTAGATTACAGTGGACTCCTGAAAAAGGCAATGTCTTGGGACTGTTGTGCCAGATATGCAGTTATCAGGAGCAAGCTATTAAAAATCATGTCATTGAAATGAGACTGGAAACTGTATTGTACTTATTCAAAGTGCGCTTATCAGGAGTCGACTGTACAAAAAACCGCCCCTTTCCATGAACTCAAAAGGATGTCCACCTCCCAATAGAAAACTACAATAAATACCACTCACCTTTCTCAGCCAAGGTGCAGCAAAGAAGGCAGAGGAAGATTGAACAACACAGAGAGAATGCAGACATCCTGCTAATACAAGACCTACACATCACAACTAAACTGAGCCTTCAAATAACAGGAAATATACAGAATGTCTTTACCACAGTGGTGTCTGCTCTAGAACCTCTCCACCAATAGGAACACGAAGTAGGCCTACTTGTGTGTGATACAGTCATAGGTTAGGGATAAATGAGGTTAAACAACAAAACACAATTATTTTCAATTATTTTTGTGGGTTTGTCATTCAAAGACAGTCACTTCAAGTATCTTCCGTCAAGATAGAACTGCCAAAGGGGGAGGAGTTGCAGTCTACTGCAGAGATAGCCTGCAAAGTAATGTCATACTTTCCAGGTCCATACCCAAACAGTTCGAACTACTAATTTTGAAAATTACTCTCTCCAGAAATAAGTCTCTCACTGTTGCCGCCTGCTACCGACCCCCCTCAGCTCCCAGCTGTGCCCTGGACACCATTTGTGAATTGATCGCCCCCCATCTAGCTTCAGAGTTTGTTCTGTTAGGTGACCTAAACTGGGATATGCTTAACACCCCGGCAGTCCTACAATCTAAGCTAGATGCCCTCAATCTCACTCCAATCATCAAGGAACCCACCAGGTACAACCCTAACTCTGTAAACAAGGGCACCCTCATTGACGTCATCCTGACCAACTGGCCCTCCAAATACACCTCCGCTGTCTACAACCAGGATCTCAGCGATCACTGCCTCATTGCCTGTATTCGCTACGGAGCCGCAGTCAAACGACCACCCCTCATCACTGTCAAACGCTCCCTAAAACACTTCTGTGAGCAGGCCTTTCTAATCGACCTGGCCCGGGTATCCTGGAAGGACATTGACCTCATCCCGTCAGTTGAGGATGCCTGGTCTTTCTTTAAAAGTAACTTCCTCACCATTTTAGATAAGCATGCTCCGTTCAAAAAATGCAGAACTAAGAACAGATATAGCCCCTGGTTCACTCCAGACCTGACTGCCCTCGACCAGCACAAAAACATCCTGTGGCGGACTGCACTAACATCGAATAGTCCCCGCGATATGCAACTGTTCAGGGAAGTCAGGAACCAATACACACAGTCAGTCAGGAAAGCTAAAGTCAACTTCTTCAGGCAGAAGTTTGCATCCTGTAGCTCCAACTCCAAAAAGTTCTGGGACACTGTGAAGTCCATGGAGAACAAGAGCACCTCCTCCCAGCTGCCCACTGCATTGAGGCTAGGTAACACGGTCACCACCGATAAATCCATGATTATCGAAAACTTCAACAAGCATTTCTCAACGGCTGGCCATGCCTTCCGCCTGGCTACTCCAACCTCGGCCAACAGCTCCCCCCCCCCCCCGCAGCTACTCGCCCAAGCCTCTCCAGGTTCTCCTTTACCCAAATCCAGATAGCAGATGTTCTGAAAGAGCTGCAAAACCTGGACCCGTACAAATCAGCTGGGCTTGACAATCTGGACCCTCTATTCCTGAAACTATCCGCCGCCATTGTCGCAACCCCTATTACCAGCCTGTTCAACCTCTCTTTCATATCGTCTGAGATCCCCAAGGATTGGAAAGCTGCCGCAGTCATCCCCCTCTTCAAAGGGGGCGACACCCTGGACCCAAACTGTTACAGTGGACTCTAGATTACAGTGGACTCCTGAAAACTGCTCTTAAACGCTAGTAAAACCAAATGCATGCTTTTCAACCGTTCGCTGCCTGCACCCGCACGCCTGACCAGCATCACCACCCTGGATGGTTCCGACCTTGAATATGTGGACATCTATAAGTACCTAGGTGTCTGGCTAGACTCTAAACTCTCCTTCCAGACCCATATCAAACATCTCCAATCAAAAATCAAATCAAGAGTCAGCTTTCTATTCCGCAACAAAGCCTCCTTCACTCACGCCGCCAAACTTACCCTAGTAAAACTGACTATCCTACCGATCCTCGACTTCGGCGATGTCATCTACAAAATTGCTTCCAACACTCTACTCAGCAAACTGGATGCAGTTTATCACAGTGCCATCCGTTTTGTCACTAAAGCACCTTATACCATCCACCACTGCGACCTGTATGCTCTAGTCGGCTGGCCCTCGCTACATATTCGTCGCCAGACCCACTGGCTCCAGGTCATCTACAAGTCCATGCTAGGTAAAGCTCCGCCTTATCTCAGTTCACTGGTTACGATGGCAACACCCATCCGTAGCACGCGCTCCAGCAGGTGTATCTCACTGATCATCCCTAAAGCCAACACCTCATTTGGCCGCCTTTCGTTCCAGTTCTCTGCTGCCTGTGACTGGAACGAATTGCAAAAATCGCTGAAGTTGGAGACTTTTATCTCCCTCACCAACTTCAAACATCTGCTATCTGAGCAGCTAACCGATCGCTGCAGCTGTACATAGTCTATTGGTAAATAGCCCACCCATTTTCACCTACCTCATCCCCATACTGTTTTTATTTATTTATTTTTCTGCTCTTTTGCACACCAATATCTCTACCTGTACATAACCACCTGATCATTTATCACTCCAGTGTTAATCTGCATAATTGAAATTATTTGCCTCCCTTCTCATGCCTTTTGCACACAATGTATATATAGACTCCCCTTTTTTCTACTGTGTTATTGACTTGTTAATTGTTTACTCCATGTGTAACTCTGTGTTGTCTGTTCACACTGCTATGCCTTATCTTGGCCAGGTCGCAGTTGCAAATGAGAACTTGTTCTCAACTGGCCTACCTGGTTAAATAAAGGTGAAATAAAAAAAAATAAAAATAAAAAACAACTGGAATGGAACGCTACAACAACCACTTCAAATGGACACACACCATCAACTTTTCAAAGTTAGTCCACACTGTTGTGACCTGTTATTAGGGAGACTATAGGCAGGTAAATATAACAAACCAGAGTGTGTGACAACAATGACTTCTAACTCTACTGATGCTTTCTATGTGCAACCTGGGTTCAGGTGATGTGCGTAACACTAGACTCCCTACTCCCAGAATGGTTCACTACATACATACATAACATATCCTCTACTCTCAGACATGATAGAGGTGAAATCCTATCTATAGAGGCTCAAATCCTTCTGTTCACCTGATTTAGAATTCCTCACAATCAAATGTAGACCGCATTATCTACCAAGAGAATTCTCTTCGATTATAATCACAGCCGTATATATCCCCCCCAAGCAGACACATCGATGGCTCTGAACGAACTTTATTTAACTCTCTGCAAACTGGAAACGATTTATCCGGAGGCTGCATTCATTGTAGCTGGGGATTTTAACAAGGCTAATCTGAAAACAAGACTCCCCAAATTTTATCAGCATATCGATTGCGCAACCAGGGGTGGAAAGACCTTGTATCATTGTTACTCTAACTTCCGCGACGCATATAAGGCCCTGCCCCGCCCCCCTTTCGGAAAAGCTGACCACGACTCCATTTTGTTGATCCCTGCCTACAGACAGAAACTAAAACAAGAGGCTCCCACGCTGAGGTCTGTCCAACGCTGGTCCGACCAAGCTGACTCCACACTCCAAGACTGCTTCCATCACGTGGACTGGGAGATGTTTCGTATTGCGTCAGATAACAACATTGACGAATACGCTGATTCGGTGTGCGAGTTCATTAGAACGTGCGTTGAAGATGTCGTTCCCATAGCAACGATTAAAACATTCCCTAACCAGAAACCGTGGATTGATGGCAGCATTCGTGTGAAACTGAAGCTATTGAGCTATTCCCTCCGCAAGGCTATCAAACAAGCTAAGCGCCAGTACAGAGACAAAGTAGAATCTCAATTCAACGGCTCAGACACAAGAGGCATGTGGCAGGGTCTACAGTCAATCACGGACTACAGGAAGAAATCCAGCCCAGTCACGGACCAGGATGTCTTGCTCCCAGGCAGACTAAATAACTTTTTTGCCCGCTTTGAGGACAATACAGTGCCACTGACACGGCCTGCAACGAAAACATGCGGTCTCTCCTTCACTGCAGCCGAGGTGAGTAAGACATTTAAACGTGTTAACCCTCGCAAGGCTGCAGGCCCAGACGGCATCCCCAGCCGCGCCCTCAGAGCATGCGCAGACCAGCTGGCCGGTGTGTTTACGGACATATTCAATCAATCCCTATACCAGTCTGCTGTTCCCACATGCTTCAAGAGGGCCACCATTGTTCCTGTTCCCAAGAAAGCTAAGGTAACTGAGCTAAACGACTACCGCCCCGTAGCACTCACATCCGTCATCATGAAGTGCTTTGAGAGACTAGTCAAGGACCATATCACCTCCACCCTACCTGACACCCTAGACCCACTCCAATTTGCTTACCGCCCAAATAGGTCCACAGACGATGCAATCTCAACCACACTGCACACTGCCTTAACCCATCTGGACAAGAGGAATACCTATGTGAGAATGCTGTTCATCGACTACAGCTCGGCATTCAACACCATAGTACCCTCCAAGCTCGTCATCAAGCTCGAGACCCTGGGTCTCGACCCCGCCCTGTGCAACTGGGTACTGGACTTCCTGACAGGCCGCCCCCAGGTGGTGAGGGTAGGCAACAACATCTCCTCCCCGCTGATCCTCAACACTGGGGCCCCACAAGGGTGCGTTCTGAGCCCTCTCCTGTACTCCCTGTTCACCCACGACTGCGTGGCCACGCACGCCTCCAACTCAATCATCAAGTTTGCGGACGACACAACAGTGGTAGGCTTGATTACCAACAACGACGAGACGGCCTACAGGGAGGAGGTGAGGGCCCTCGGAGTGTGGTGTCAGGAAAATAACCTCACACTCAACGTCAACAAAACTAAGGAGATGATTGTGGACTTCAGGAAACAGCAGAGGGAACACCCCCCTATCCACATCGATGGAACAGTAGTGGAGAGGGTAGCAAGTTTTAAGTTCCTCGCATACACATCACAGACAAACTGAATTGGTCCACTCACACAGACAGCATCGTGAAGAAGGCGCAGCAGCGCCTCTTCAACCTCAGGAGGCTGAAGAAATTCGGCTTGTCACCAAAAGCACTCACAAACTTCTACAGATGCACAATCGAGAGCATCCTGGCGGGCTGTATCACCGCCTGGTATGGCAACTGCACCGCCCTCAACCGTAAGGCTCTCCAGAGGGTAGTGAGGTCTGCACAACGCATCACCTGGGGCAAACTACCTGCCCTCCAGGACACCTACACCACCCGATGTCACAGGAAGGCCATAAAGATCATCAAGGACATCAACCACCCGAGCCACTGCCTGTTCACCCCGCTATCATCCAGAAGGCGAGGTCAGTACAGGTGCATCAAAGCTGGGACCGAGAGACTGAAAAACAGCTTCTATCTCAAGGCCATCAGACTGTTAAACAGCCACCACTAACACTGAGTGGCTGCTGCCAACACACTGACACTGACTCAACTCCAGCCACTTTAATAATGGGAATTGATGGGAAATTATGTAAATATATCACTAGCCACTTTAAACAATGCTACCTTATATAATGTTACTTACCCTACATTATTCATCTCATATGCATACGTATATACTGTACTCTATATCATCGACTGTATCCCTATGTAATACATGTATCACTAGCCACTTTAAACTATGCCACTTTGTTTACATACTCATCTCATTTGTACATACTGTACTTGATACCATCTACTGTATCTTGCCTATGCTGCTCTGTACCATCACTCATTCATATATCCTTATGTACATATTCTTTATCCCCTTACACTGTGTACAAGACAGTAGTTTTGGAATTGTTAGTTAGATTACTTGTTATTACTGCATTGTCGGAACTAGAAGCACAAGCATTTCGCTACACTCGCATTAACATCTGCTAACCATGTGTATGTGACAAATAAAATTTGATTTGATTTGATTTTGAATGGTTCACTACATAACATATCCTCTACTCTCAGACATAATAGAGGTGAATGGTTCACTACATAACATATCCTCTACTCTCAGACATAATAGAGGTGAATGGTTCACTACATAACATATCCTCTACTCTCAGACATAATAGAGGTGAATGGTTCACTACATAACATATCCTCTACTCTCAGACATGATAGAGGTGAATGGTTCACTACATAACATATCCTCTACTCTCAGACATAATAGAGGTGAATGGTTCACTACATAACATATCCTCTACTCTCAGACATGATAGAGGTGAATGGTTCACTACATAACATATCCTCTACTCTCAGACATAATAGAGGTGAATGGTTCACTACATAACATATCCTCTACTCCCAGACATGATAGAGGTGAATGGTTCACTACATAACATATCCTCTACTCTCAGACATGATAGAGGTGAATGTTTCACTACATAACATATCCTCTACTCCCAGACATGATAGAGGTGAATGGTTCACTACATACATACATAACATATCCTCTACTCTCAGACATGATAGAGGTGAATGGTTCACTACATAACATATCCTCTACTCTCAGACATGATAGAGGTGAATGGTTCACTACATAACATATCCTCTACTCTCAGACATAATAGAGGTGAATGGTTCACTACATAACATATCCTCTACTCCCAGACATGATAGAGGTGAATGGTTCACTACATAACATATCCTCTACTCCCAGACATGATAGAGGTGAATGGTTCACTACATAACATATCCTCTACTCTCAGACATGATAGAGTTGAATGGTTCACTACATAACATATCCTCTACTCCCAGACATGATAGAGGTGAATGGTTCACTACATAACATATCCTCTACTCTCAGACATGATAGAGGTGAATGTTTCACTACATAACATATCCTCTACTCTCAGACATGATAGAGGTGAATGGTTCACTACATACATACATAACATATCCTCTACTCTCAGACATGATAGAGGTGAATGGTTCACTACATAACATATCCTCTACTCTCAGACATGATAGAGGTGAATGGTTCACTACATACATACATAACATATCCTCTACTCTCAGACATGATAGAGGTGAATGGTTCACTACATAACATATCCTCTACTCTCAGACATAATAGAGGTGAATGGTTCACTACATAACATATCCTCTACTCTCAGACATAGAGGTGAATGGTTCACTACATAACATATCCTCTACTCTCAGACATGATAGAGGTGAATGGTTCACTACATAACATATCCTCTACTCTCAGACATGATAGAGGTGAATGGTTCACTACATAACATATCCTCTACTCTCAGACATGATAGAGGTGAATGGTTCACTACATAACATATCCTCTACTCTCAGACATGATAGAGGTGAATGGTTCACTACATACATACATAACATATCCTCTACTCTCAGACATGATAGAGGTGAATGGTTCACTACATAACATATCCTCTACTCTCAGACATGATAGAGTTGAATGGTTCACTACATAACATATCCTCTACTCCCAGACATGATAGAGGTGAATGGTTCACTACATAACATATCCTCTACTCTCAGACATGATAGAGGTGAATGTTTCACTACATAACATATCCTCTACTCTCAGACATGATAGAGGTGAATGGTTCACTACATACATACATAACATATCCTCTACTCTCAGACATGATAGAGGCGAATGGTTCACTACATAACATATCCTCTACTCTCAGACATGATAGAGGTGAATGGTTCACTACATACATACATAACATATCCTCTACTCTCAGACATGATAGAGGTGAATGGTTCACTACATAACATATCCTCTACTCTCAGACATGATAGAGGTGAATGGTTCACTACATAACATATCCTCTACTCTCAGACATAATAGAGGTGAATGGTTCACTACATAACATATCCTCTACTCTCAGACATAGAGGTGAATGGTTCACTACATAACATATCCTCTACTCTCAGACATGATAGAGGTGAATGGTTCACTACATAACATATCCTCTACTCTCAGACATGATAGAGGTGAATGGTTCAGTACATAACATATCCTCTACTCTCAGACATGATAGAGGTGAATGGTTCACTACATAACATATCTTCTACTCTCAGACATGATAGAGGTGAATGGTTCAGTACATAACATATCCTCTACTCCCAGACATGATAGAGGTGAATGGTTCAGTACATAACATATCCTCTACTCTCAGACATGATAGAGGTGAATGGTTCACTACATAACATATCCTCTACTCTCAGACATGATAGAGGTGAATGGTTCACTACATAACATATCCTCTACTCTCAGACATGATAGAGGTGAATGGTTCACTACATAACATATCCTCTACTCTCAGACATGATAGAGGTGAATGGTTCACTACATAACATATCCTCTAGTCCCAGACATGATAGAGGTGAATGGTTCACTACATAACATATCCTCTACTCTCAGACATGATAGAGGTGAATGGTTCACTACATAACATATCCTCTACTCTCAGACATGATAGAGGTGAATGGTTCACTACATAACATATCCTCTAGTCCCAGACATGATAGAGGTGAATGGTTCAGTACATAACATATCCTCTAGTCCCAGACATAATAGAGGTGAATGGTTCACGACATAACATATCCTCTACTCTCAGACATGATGGAGGTGAATGGTTCACTACATAACATATCCTCTACTCCCAGACATGATAGAGGTGAATGGTTCACTACATAACATATCCTCTACTCTCAGACATGATAGAGGTGAATGGTTCACTACATACATACATAACATATCCTCTACTCCCAGACATGATAGAGGTGAATGGTTCACTACATAACATATCCTCTACTCCCAGACATAATAGAGGTGAATGGTTCACTACATAACATATCCTCTACTCCCAGACATGATAGAGGTGAATGGTTCACTACATAACATATCCTCTACTCCCAGACATAGAGGTGAATGGTTCACTACATAACATATCCTCTAGTCCCAGACATGATAGAGGTGAATGGTTCACTACATAACATATCCTCTACTCTCAGACATGATAGAGGTGAATGGTTCACTACATAACATATCCTCTACTCTCAGACATGATAGAGGTGAATGGTTCACTACATAACATATCCTCTACTCTCAGACATGATAGAGGTGAATGGTTCACTACATAACATATCCTCTACTCCCAGACATGATAGAGGTGAATGGTTCAGTACATAACATATCCTCTACTCTCAGACATAGAGGTGAATGGTTCACTACATAACATATCCTCTACTCCCAGACATGATAGAGGTGAATGGTTCAGTACATAACATATCCTCTACTCTCAGACATGATAGAGGTGAATGGTTCACTACATAACATATCCTCTACTCCCAGACATAATAGAGGTGAATGGTTCACTACATAACATATCCTCTACTCTCAGACATGATAGAGGTGAATGGTTCACTACATAACATATCCTCTACTCTCAGACATGATAGAGGTGAATGGTTCACTACATAACATATCCTCTACTCTCAGACATGATAGAGGTGAATGGTTCACTACATAACATATCCTCTACTCTCAGACATGATAGAGGTGAATGGTTCACTACATAACATATCCTCTACTCTCAGACATGATAGAGGTGAATGGTTCACTACATAACATATCCTCTACTCTCAGACATGATAGAGGTGAATGGTTCACTACATAACATATCCTCTACTCCCAGACATGATAGAGGTGAATGGTTCACAACATACAGTGGCGGAAAAAGTACCCAACTGTCATACTTGAGTAAAAGTAAAGATACCTTAATAGAAAATGACTCAAGTAAAAGTAGTCACCCAGTAAAGTTCTACTTTAATAAAAGTCTAAAAGTATTTGGTTTAAAATATACTTAAGTATGAAAAATAAAAGTAGAAATCATTTAAAATTCCTTATATTAAGCAAACCAGATGGCACCATTTTCTTGTTTTTTTAATGTTTTTTTTAATGGTTCTCTACCAGTGGTGTAAAGTGCTTAAGTAAACATACTTTAAAGTACTACTTAAGTAGTTATTTTTAGTTATTTGTACTTTACTCTTTATATTTTTGATTACTTTTACTTCACTACATTCCTAAAGAAAATAATGTACTTTTTACTCCATACATTTTCCCTGACACCCAAAAGTACTTAAATTGTACCGTCTGGTTTGCTTAATATAAGGAATGTGAAATTACGTATATTTTAGCAATTACATTTACCTTTGATAAATAAGTATACTTAAAACAAAATACTTTTAGACTTTTACTCAAATAGTATTTTACTGGTTGGCTTTCACCTTGACTTGAGTCATTTTCTATTAGGGTATCTTTACTTTTACTCAAGTATGACAGTTGGGTATTTGTTCCACCACTGTTCACTACATAACATATCCTCTACTCCCAGACATAGAGGTGAATGGTTCACCACATAACATATCCTCTACTCCCAGACATAGAGGTGAATGGTTCACTACATAACATATCCTCTACTCCCAGACATAGAGGTGAATGGTTCACCACATAACATAACCTCACCACAACATATTTAACAGCAAATTATATAACATGACATCTCCCTTAGAAAGCTACACTGTGGAGGAAGTGTGTATACACACCTGATTCAATAATTATGGTCTAAATTGAAGACCATGGTAAATTGCTTATTGAATCAGGTTAGAGTGGGTCTGGTCAATTGCTTATTGAATCAGGTTAGAGTGTGTCTGGTCAATTGCTTATTGAATCAGGTTAGAGTGGGTCTGGTCAATTGCTTGTTGAATCAGGTTAGAGTGGGTCTGGTCAATTGCTTATTGAATCAGGTTAGAGTGGGTCTGGTCAATTGCTTATTGAATCAGGTTCGAGTGGGTCTGGTCAGTTGCTTGTTGAATGAGGTTAGAGTGTGTCTGGTCAATAGCTTATTGAATCAGGTTGGAGTGGGTCTGGTCAATTGCTTAATGAATCAGGTTAGAGTGGGTCTGGTCAGTTGCTTGTTGAATCAGGTTAGAGTGGGTCTGGTCAGTTGCTTGTTGAATCAGGTTAGAGTGGGTCTGGTCAGTTGCTTGTTGAATCAGGTTAGAGTGGGTCTGGTCAATTGCTTATTGAATCAGGTTAGAGTGGGTCTGGTCAGTTGCTTGTTGAATCAGGTTAGTGTGGGTCTGGTCAGTTGCTTGCTGAATCAGGTTAGAGTGGGTCTGGTCAGTTGCTTGTTGAATCAGGTTAGAGTGGGTCTGGTCAGTTGCTTGTTGATTCAGGTTAGTGTGGGTCTGGTCAGTTGCTTGTTGAATCAGGTTAGTGTGGGTCTGGTCAATTGCTTGTTGAATCAGGTTAGTGTGGGTCTGGTCAATTGCTTGTTGAATCAGGTTGGAGTGGGTCTGGTCAATTGCTTATTGAATCAGGTTAGAGTGTGTCTGGTCAGTTGCTTATTGAATCAGGTTAGAGTGGGTCTGGTCAATTGCTTATTGAATCAGGTTAGAATGGGTCTGGAACTAAGCACCTACTGTTGGTAAACTTCAAGTCAGGGTGTGAGAACAACTCTCTCTAGTGGGGGGGAGAGGTGTCTGCATAAAGCCAACAATTTGGGTACTTTTGAGGGCCAGGCCTCAGAGAGCTGGAAACACAAAAGGAAACATTTCTGGGCCAAACACTGGAGCTAAACCTGATACAGGAAATATCCTATTAGAAAACAGTTCATCACTGATCTCAAGTGAGGTACCCATACATAAAAGTTGTATATTGAGATGCTGTATATGGTGGTACATTAAAAATGCTTTTCTATATTTTTGTAATGCACGTTCATATATTAATAAAATATTGATTTACATATTGTACATCTGTACAGTATGCAACATATAGCAACTATAAATGATGATAGAACATACAGCATATTAAATTAATGTGAACATCAAGACATGAAGTAGAGAGGGATACTTTTTTCAGTCGTTTTTCTATGCTGAAGTCTGAAATATTCATGTGTGGATATGGTCCCTCTGGGCAAATGGCCTGTGAGACAAAATGAAAAACAGTGCTGCTACTTCAACCACTTGCTATGCAACTGTAAAAAGCTCAGTTTATGAAATCAATTAACTTTGGAAGGATTCATACCAAAGTAGGGTAGAGTTCCAGGGGCAAGTTTCTGTCATCTGTGCCACGAAGGTGGAGTGTTGGGCAGGGAACTGTCAACGGAGCTGGCTTGATGGTGTTGAGGTGGTCCCATCAGAGTAGAGCATCCTGGGATATTTTTCCCATAGACCTGCTGTTAGACTAGAGGAAAGATGTTAGCAGGCAGGAGATCACCAGAGAAAGCGATAATTGCCTGGCACAGTATTTCAATTAAACCATATTCACCTGCTTTCCTGAAGTAAGGATTCCCCCCTTTGGGAAGACCAGAGTTCCCCAGATACATTCCCATCGGGGGAGGTGGTGGTACAGGCTTGTTCTGTAAACCACATCAACAAATTCTCCAAATGATTAGTACCATTCTCACAGTTAAAATACAATGATCAGGCGCTATTTTTAACTGACATGATTTAAAGTGAATACCTCAGCCTTGGGGTCAGTTTTGTGTCTACAAAGAATATTTAAACAGGTTCCTTAAGGAGTGGTCTTTCTCATCAGATAGATGAATCTACTTCCCTCTCCTGAAGATCCATCATCCACTGTTCTGAAGCGCTACAGCAGGTGTCTCAGGGTCAGCCCCCGGCTGGCTGCCAGTCTGGCTCTGAGGGTTGGCCTCGGTGATGGTCATTATGGAACAATGCACCACATCTACTCCAGGTATCTGTGACAAGTGGGAGAAGTCAGTCCACTCTACTCATGTCACCATACAGAACAACCACTAATTACATTTTTTATGTATTTTTATTTAACCTTTATTTAACTAGGCAAGTCAGTTAAGAACAAATTCTCATTTACGATGACGGCCTACCCCGGCCAAACCCGGACAATTGTGCGCCGCCCTATGGGACTCCCAATCACGGCCGGTTGTGATACAGCCTGGATTCGAACCAGGGTGTCTGTAGTGAGGGTGTCTAGCACTGAGATGCAGTGCCTTAGACCGCTTCACCACTCGGGAGTAGCAATTTCATTACTCATAAAAGAAAGCTTAAATTACCCTTTCTCTTGCAGTAGAAATCTCCACATGTGGTATTCAAATCAAATCAAATCAAATTTTATTTGTCACATACACATGGTTAGCAGATGTTAATGCGAGTGTAGCGAAATGCTTGTGCTTCTAGTTCCGACAATGCAGTAATAACAAGTAATCTAACTAACAATTCCAAAACTACTGTCTTGTACACAGTGTAAGGGGATAAAGAATATGTACATAAGGATATATGAATGAGTGATGGTACAGAGCAGCATAGGCAAGATACAGTAGATGGTATCGGGTACAGTATGTACAATGAGATGAGTATGTAAACAAAGTGGCATAGTATAGTATAAAGTGGCTAGTGATACATGTATTACATAAGGATACCGTCGATGATATAGAGTACAGTATATACGTATGCATATGAGATGAATAATGTAGGGTAAGTAACATTTATATAAGGTAGCATTGTTTAAAGTGGCTAGTGATATATTTACATAATTTCCCATCAATTCCCATTATTAAAGTGGCTGGAGTTGAGTCAGTGTCAGTGCGTTGGCAGCAGCCACTCAGTGTTAGTGGTGGCTGTTTAACAGTCTGATGGCCTTGAGATAGAAGCTGTTTTTCAGTCTCTCGGTCCCAGCTTTGATGCACCTGTACTGACCTCGCCTTCTGGATGATAGCGGGGTGAACAGGCAGTGGCTCGGGTGGTTGATGTCCTTGATGATCTTTATGGCCTTCCTGTGACATCGGGTGGTGTAGGTGTCCTGGAGGGCAGGTAGTTTTCCCCCGGTGATGCGTTGTGCAGACCTCACTACCCTCTGGAGAGCCTTACGGTTGAGGGCGGTGCAGTTGCCATACCAGGCGGTGATACAGCCCGCCAGGATGCTTTCGATTGTGCATCTGTAGAAGTTTGTGAGTGCTTTTGGTGACAAGCCGAATTTCTTCAGCCTCCTGAGGTTGAAGAGGCGCTGCTGCGCCTTCTTCACGATGCTGTCTGTGTGAGTGGACCAATTCAGTTTGTCTGTGATGTGTATGCCGAGGAACTTAAAACTTGCTACCCTCTCCACTACTGTTCCATCGATGTGGATAGGGGGGTGTTCCCCCTGCTGTTTCCTGAAGTCCACAATCATCTCCTTAGTTTTGTTGACGTTGAGTGTGAGGTTATTTTCCTGACACCACACTCCGAGGGCCCTCACCTCCTCCCTGTAGGCCGTCTCATCGTTGTTGGTAATCAAGCCTACCACTGTTGTGTCGTCCGCAAACTTGATGATTGAGTTGGAGGCGTGCGTGGCCACGCAGTCGTGGGTGAACAGGGAGTACAGGAGAGGGCTCAGAACGCACCCTTGTGGGGCCCCAGTGTTGAGGATCAGCGGGGAGGAGATGTTGTTGTTCACGCCACCATTCCACGTTGGTCCCACCATGGGGGTGATTGGAGATGGTGTTGGAGCATTGCATTGGTCGCAGGGACGCTGACTGTTGGGAGGGTTGTAGGGATGCCCACCCTCTGCGCAGGGATGATATCCTGGTATTGAGCTACCCCTGCATGTACTTCATCTCCTGCTGCAAGTTGTTCAGCAGGACCTGAATCTCACCCTAGAGGACATCAGGAGATTTAGCAGACTGACACAAAGAGAGAGGCTTCACACCATGCCCATTGGACCATCTTTAATATTCTTTCTCACCCAACTCCAATTTCATAAGGACAAACCTTACCTTGTGAGATGCTTAATGACTGATGGGATGTGTCCCTGCTCCTGTGAGCTCTGACGGGATGTGTCCCTGCTCCTGTGAGCTCTGATGGGATGTGTCCCTGCTCCTGTGAGCTCTGATGGGACATGTTCCTGCTCCTGTGAGCTCTGATGGGACATGTTCCTGCTCCTGTGAGCTCTGACGGGACGTGTTCCTGCTCCTGTGAGCTCTGATGGGACATGTTCCTGCTCCTGTGAGCTCTGACGGGATGTGTCCCTGCTCCTGCGAGCTCTGACAGGATGGGTCCATGTGAGCTCTGACAGGATGGGTCTCTGCGAGCTCTGATGGGATGTGTCTCTGTGAGCTCTGACTGGATGTGTTCCTGCTCCTGTGAGCTCTGACGGGATGTGTTCCTGCTCCTGTGAGCTCTGATGGGATGTGTCCCTGCTCCTGTGAGCTCTGATGGGACGTGTTCCTGCTCCTGTGAGCTCTGACGGGATGTGTCCCTGCTCCTGTGAGCTCTGACGGGATGTGTCCCTGCTCCTGCGAGCTCTGATGGGATGTGTCCCAGCGAGCTCTGACGGGATGTGTCCCTGCTCCTGTGAGCTCTGATGGGATGTGTCCCTGCGAGCTCTGATGGGATGTGTCCCTGCTCCTGTGAGCTCTGATGGGACGTGTCCCTGCTCCTGTGAGCTCTGACGGGATGTGTCCCTGCTCCTGTGAGCTCTGATGGGATGTGTCCCTGCGAGCTCTGATGGGACGTGTCCCTGCTCCTGTGAGCTCTGACGGGACGTGTCCCTGCTCCTGTGAGCTCTGACGGGATGTGTCCCTTGTCCTACAATCTCTGATGGGATGGGTCCCTACGAGCTCTGACAGGATGGGTCCATGTGAGCTCTGACATGATGGGTCTCTGCGAGCTCTGATGGGATGTGTCCCTGCGAGTTCTGGCGGGATGTGTTCCTGCTCCTGTGAGCTCTGATGGGACATGTTCCTGCTCCTGTGAGCTCTTACGGAACGTGTTCCTGCTCCTGTGAGCGCTGACGGGACGCGTCCCTGCTCCTGTGAGCTCTGATGGGATGGGTCCCTGCGAGCTCTGACAGGATGGGTCCCTGCGAGCTCTGACAGGATGGGTCCCTATGAGCTCTGACAGGATGGGTCCCTGCAAGCTCTGACAGGATGGGTCCCTGCGAACTCTGACAGGATGGGTCCCTGCGAGCTCTGATGGGATGTGTCCCTGCTCCTGTGAGCTCTGATGGGACGTGTCCCTGCTCCTGTGAGCTCTGACGGGATGTGTCCCTGCTCCTGAGAGCTCTGATGGGATGTGTCCCTGCGAGCTCTGATGGGACGTGTCCCTGCTCCTGTGAGCTCTGACGGGACGTGTCCCTGCTCCTGTGAGCTCTGACGGGATGTGTCCCTTGTCCTACGAGCTCTGACAGGATGGGTCCCTACGAGCTTTGACAGGATGGGTCCATGTGAGCTCTGACATGATGGGTCTCTGCGAGCTCTGATGGGATGTGTCCCTGCGAGCTCTGGCGGGATGTGTTCCTGCTCCTGTGAGCTCTGATGGGACATGTTCCTGCTCCTGTGAGCTCTGATGGGACATGTTCCTGCTCCTGTGAGCTCTTACGGAACGTGTTCCTGCTCCTGTGAGCGCTGACGGGACGCGTCCCTGCTCCTGTGAGCTCTGATGGGATGGGTCCCTGCGAGCTCTGACAGGATGGGTCCCTGCGAGCTCTGACAGGATGGGTCCCTATGAGCTCTGACAGGATGGGTCCCTGCAAGCTCTGACAGGATGGGTCCCTGCGAGCTCTGACAGGATGGGTCCCTATGAGCTCTGACAGGATGGGTCCCTACGAGCTCTGACAGGATGGGTCCCTGCAAGCTCTGACAAGATGGGTCCCTGCAAGCTCTGACAAGATGGGTCCCTGCGAACTCTGACAGGATGGGTCCCTGCGAGCTCTGATGGGATGTGTCCCTGCTCCTGTGAGCTCTGATGGGATGTGTCCCTGCTCCTGTGATCTATGATAGAGGAAAGTGAGCCAGATTAGAGCTCTATGATTCAGCAATGAAACATTCAGCACCCCATGACTATTGAAATGTACTAAAGTCGAACCTTGCTCCATTGCTAATTATTTACAGGGGTCCCCATCATTTTCCATTGCCCATATTGTGATTCCTGTAAAAGCTGGAGAATTTGGTAAAGTTACCAGAATTTTGCAATCAAAGAGTCTAAGAGTAGCCGTTCTGTCCATATAATCTTATTCATATCAGCACTTCTCCTCTGGAAATCTTTGCTTTATGAGATGCAATATGATACAGTATCACAAAATTCCATGCCAGCAGATTGGATAATTGTTAAGATATTTTATCAAGGTTTAAGATAAATGATTTAATAATTCTACCCAGAAACTTAACCATTAGGATTAGAGGTTATGTAGCATGAACAAGGAGTAATTAAAAATAATAAACACAGCTCC
Organism: Oncorhynchus mykiss; assembly: GCF_057628025.1. Taxonomy (NCBI): domain Eukaryota; kingdom Metazoa; phylum Chordata; class Actinopteri; order Salmoniformes; family Salmonidae; genus Oncorhynchus; species Oncorhynchus mykiss. The sequence continues at coordinate 92,678,614 of NC_143033.1, read as the reverse complement.
AACTGGGTTGGAGGGGGGACGAGAGGAATGCATGTGTGTGCCTAACAAAAACAAAGAGGATCCTTAAACTATGTTTGAACCGACTCAGCTATAACTCTGTGGATATAAAATAAGAGAGCGAGAACCCCTCCAGGTTTTCCGTATCTGGGGGGGACTGGAACTGTCAGCTAAGTGGTAATAAACTGTGATGAGACTTCAGGAGATAATCCAGATTTAGTGTGTAATGTATGTGCATTAAGGGGTTGGAATGGACTTTTGAAGCTGCTTTTTCTTTGTCGGAGAAGAGGAGGGACATCTAAAAAGCTATTGGACAAAATGTGAGGTACATAAACCAATGTACATGGTATTATGACCAGAGCTCTCGGGAATAAACGCTATTGGCTAATTTTGGTTGACTGGTCTCTGTCTATTTTATGCAAATAAGGATCTTACAAATTCTCAGAAACGGACAGAGTGTTTTAAATTGAATTGCATGACTGGTAATGTAAGTCATTCTAGAGTTCCAAATTGGCCTACAATCCCAGCATGAATGCCCACTGTCATTGGTGCACGCGAAAGTCTAATAGCGCGAGGCCACCATGTGTCCAGGTCAGAATGTAAAGTTATAATTTCATTCATCTCAAGTTAAATCAGATAGAAACCACAAATGCAATAGTTCTGATAACACGTATATAACATCTAAAACACTAGAGGTTTCATGATGCTGGTTTCTAAACCAAAGTAGATAATTTTAAGATTGTTCTACACATCTGTTGAGGTCTCTATAAGCTTCAATATGAGGTCGTAAACCTAGCATGAAAGTGCATCCTTGTAGCTGTGTGGGCTAATTTAGTCAACATGTTTGCCTTGAGTAAGTTGAGCCAATGGCCATGGGGTAAGTTGAGCCAATGGCCATGGGGTAAGTTGAGCCAATGGCCATGGGGTAAGTTGAGCCAATGGCCATGGGGTAAGTTGAGCCAATGGCCATGGGGTAAGTTGAGCCAATGGCAATGGGGTAAGTTGAGCCAATGGTTGAACCAATGGCAAGTTGAGCAAATGTTTCTTCCCAGGCGTAATGCAAGGCATAATCGCTGGGATATGAGGTAACAAGGAGCTCCAGCCTTAGAATTGGGGATGACGTACTGTCCTTTGAGTGACAGAAAACTGAGCCAATCATGACAGAAAACTGAGCCAATCAGGCGCAACGCTCTGTATTGTCCACTGGCTGCCCCACCACCACAGAAAGCACTGAGCTAGGCTGAAACACCTGCATTTTGGAGCTGCCTTACTCAAGAAAGCAAAAAAAACTGTTTTTATGCGGATTTATTAACTCAATTACTTTTTTTTATACATTGTTTGCAAACTGATATGTGTCACGTATTAATGCCCAAATAACATACAAAACAGGCAAGACCCCCACCCCCCAAAAAAAGTGTGGGCCCTGCCCCACCTGCCCTGAATGACGGGTCTCCACTGGTTGACATCATGTTTGAATGACTACCCTTTCCTCTGTCCATATCTGTAAGATCCCTCAGTCAAGTAGGGAGTTTCAAGCAGAGATTCAACTAGAACGACCACAGAGGGTTTCTAAAGCCTCATAAAGGGCAATGATTGGTAGATGGCTAACAATAACAAATCAGACGTTTAATATCTCGTTAAGCATGGTCAAGTTAATAAATGCTGTGGATGATGTATTAAACCACCCAGACCAGTGGAGGCTGATGAGGGGAGGATGACTCATAGTAATGTCTGGAATGGAGTAAATGGAATGGTATCAAACACATCAAAGACATGGTTTCCATGTGGTTGATACCACTCCATTGACAAAATGTCAGCCATTATTATGAGCCATCCTCCCCTCAGCAGTCTTTACTGACCCAGATACACCAAAGATACAGTCGTCCTTCTGAACTGGAGGATAGGGAGGGAACTGCTTAGGGATGTCACCATCAACAGTGACAAGCCACGGGGGTCTGACAACTTGGATGGAAAATGACTGAAAATAATAGCGGGCCATATTGCCACTCCTATTTGTCATATCTTCAATCTAAGCTTACTAGAAAGTGTGTGCCCTCAGGTCTGGAGGGAAGCAAAAGTCATTCCCCTACTCAAGAATAGTAAAGCCCTCTTTACCGCTCAAATAGCTGACCAATCAGCCTGTTACCAACAATAAGAATATTTCGAAGAAAAATACACAATGCAGAGACAGAGGACGAGAAGTCAATAGAGTAACAACGATCAATGGAAATAGTGTTTTTTCTGTAATAGGGAATTATCTATGGAAATAGTTGGTTTTCAGTTCAAAATCTGTTAGGAATGTCAGTCTTGAACTTACGGTGTGGCACGTTCCCATTGGTCCAACCTGAAATAGGATACAGTTTTATTGCAAGGAATTCTAATTGGTCAACCACAGGATAGGGCTGGGTTATAAACTACACCCTGTCCCTTTGTTCTGTGGAGAACCACAGGAGAGAATCACTGGGAGAGCATCACTGAGGACAGGGGAGAATCACTGGGAGAGCATCACTGAGGACAGGGGAGAATCACTGGGAGAGAATCACTGAGGACAGGGGAGAATCACTGGGAGAGCATCACTGAGGACAGGGGAGAATGACCATCTACCTCCCCGTATGATTTGTTCTCTTCGAATAAACCTATTTTCCTCCCCCTGATTTACTTGGGGTCTGTGTTAATAAAGAATAACATCAACTGCTAACACAACCCTTAATAAACTTTTAGAAACATGTGTATTTGACCAGATACAATGCTGTTTTACAGTTAACAAATTGACAAAAGACTTTCAGCATGCTTATAGGGAAGAGCATTCAACATGCACGGCACTTACACAAATGACTGACGATTGGCTGACTGAAATTGATGATAAAAAGATTGTGGGAGCTGTTTTGCTAGACTTCAGTACGGCTTTTGACATTATCGATCATAGTCAGCTGCTGGCTTTACACTTGCTATATTGTGGATAAAGAGTTACCTGACAACAGAACACAGAGAGTGTTATTTAATGGAAGCCTCTCCAACATAATCCAGTAGAATCAGGAATTCCATTTTTTTCAAAGCCAGTGTGTCTATGTATGAGGATGACTCACCACAAACACGTCAGTTAATACAGCGAGTGAAATTACTGCAACACTCAACAAAGAGCTGCAATTAGTTTCAGAACGGTTGGCAAGGAATAAGTTAGTCCTAAATATTTCAAAAACTAAAAGCATTGTATTTGGGACAAATCATTCACTAAACCTCAATTAAATGTGGAAATTGAGCAAGTTGAGGTGACTAAACTGCTTGCAGTAACCTCGGATTGTAAATTGTAAAGAGTAGCTAAAATGGGGAGAATTCTGTCCATAATAAAGTGCACTCTGCCTTTTTAACAACACTATCAACAAGGCAGGTCCTACAGGCACTAGTTTTGTCGCACCTGGACTAGTGTTCAGTTGTGTGGTGAGGTGCCACAAAGAGGGACATTGGAACATTACAATAGGCTCAGAACAGAGCAGCACGACTAGTGTGGGAGAAATTAGGTACATATATGGATAAATATACTGTCCTATATAAAAGAGGGATGCATTTGCCATTCTGGTAAGGTACATTGTCTATTGTATAGGACAGGAAGCCAGAGTGGGGCCATGGGAGAGGGCAACACCTAGGGCAGCTGGACATACAAAGGTCAGAGGTTGTCTAAGGAGGGGGTCAGTCAAAGGACCAATTGATGGATTACAGACATCAATCACATCACAGGAGACAAGTCTGTTTGATCTTAGACAACCATATGAAGAGAAGGCGACCAGAACAGCTAGGCACCCTAAAGCTAAAGGAGATGAAAGACACCAAAAGGGACACATGGAGTTAATTACAGGGTATGAACACAGGCCACAGGAAAGGGGAATGTATAGTATTTTTAGTATAGCTGAGCATGCTAAAAACAGAAGAGACACATAGTCTGCTGACCCTAGATAACACACAAACAGGAGAACGCATTAAGCTGAGTGAAGGGTCAAAGCAAGGGTCTTGTCACCATTAGGATCTAATGGAAAGCAGATGGGGGCGTTATTGGGCTGAACAAGCAGGAAGCACGGATTGGGATGTAACTTAATTTGCATATGGGAGGGACTTATATGGTAGGTGTATAACTCAGAGCGAGGGCTCTGAAAAAGTGTGTGTGTTCCGCGGACCGCTCCGGCTTATGATACTGTTGTATTAAAAGTCTATATTGATTTTCACAAAGTTCTTGGTTGTGTCATATTTGAACCGATTTGCCACTACACTAGCCCTTAAATGTACATGGAGAGCTCACATTAATAATTTTGTCATGACGTTGCCCTGTTGGGGGAGGTTTATGACCCCCCATAAATACCTTTCCCCCTTTTTCTCTCCACTCTTCAGAATGGACTCTTAGAAAGTCCTTTGTTAACATAGAGACAGTAATGTAAAATCAAACGGTTGGGGGAAAAAACTATCTTTCTGTAATCCAACCAGTTGAAAGTGTCCATTGGTACTTAAAGAATATGATGTCAGATCAGTTGTTGTCTAGGATATTATATCTGATGATAGGACGACATAAATTGTATCTTGGAAAGTCTACACATTCTAGTTATCAGATTCACATGGAATTCTTGTGCAATTTGCATTTTTAAATATGAAACTATTTGTGAAAATTTGAAATGTAATTTTAGCTTCTAAATGAAATAATTGTTTTCTTAAAGTAAACTATGATCACTCAGTGGCCACGCCCAAGTGAACAGACATTGGTTGAGAAATATGAAACCCTTCAATCCCCCGCTACAAAAACCCGTTGACGAAAGTCAACCTTGGGTTCCCGATGACGTGAGGACTTATGTCCATACGTTTAAAAGGGCTAATATCAACTACAACCTATCAAAATTAACTTTAGTTCCCGACGACGTAGGACTGGTGTCCATACGTTCAAAAGGGCTAATTTCAACGTGAAGGCGACGATCACCACGCTGGAAAGATGAATTGACTACACCAGCCAGAATATAGCACGAGCTGAGTATGGCAACTTGGTATGAACTTTGAACTCTTATTCACTAAAGAAGTGATACATCCTAGATGTCGAATTATCAGCAGCAACTGTAAACGTGCGTAGCCTAGGAAAGGACGGACAATCTCTTCAGAACGACAGGGTACTACAACGTATCCATTCTACCACACGACGACAGACTACAACGTATCCGCCCAGAAATATTCTTCAAAGGACAAGGGAGATCTCTGCTGGTCAACCCAGCCTTCCATCTTCGACCAATCTATCGAAGCGCAGCTCAGAGTAAAAATGTTTCTTGCATTTTCCTTTTTCCGAATGGGTGGTTATTTAGAATTGCATAAGATTCAGAATTTACGATAGCATAGCTTCATAAGGTCCGATAGAGAACCAATCCTTTTGTTCCTCAGATTCATCCTGTGCATATGTAAGTCTGTGTGATTTATTTAGGTATTTAGTAAATAAATAATTAAACCAAATGTTGTATTGCTGATTCAACTTGTTAGCCAGGGTTCGTGACGATAACCAAGAATTTTACGACGTTCAGATGAGACTGAATAAGGTGACAATTAATAATTGACTGCTGCTTGATATAAAAGATTAACAGATCTTTAAGTGTTTATTCGGAAGACAACAGCTCTATAAACATTCTTCCGGGGTTCCCCCGACTTCCTAGTTAATTACATTTACATGATTAGTTTAATCAGGTAATATTAATTAGAGAATTAATTTGATAAAATAGCATGTCATATCATATAATTCATAGTAAAGACACAACAATATGCATGTAAATCTCTCGTGGCACAAAGTGGAGGAGAGATTTGTTGTGCTTGTTTCAGTAAGAAGTGTTGACATGCTGAATGCACCGAGGTGTCTGTTTAAAGTACTGAGACACAGCTCGGACACCCGTACCCCACAAGACATGCCACCAAGGGTCTTTTTACAATCCAGAACAGACTATGGGAGCCGCACAGTACTTCATGGAGCCATGACTACATGGAACTCTATTCCACATCCGGTAACTGATGCAAGCAGTAGAAATCAGATAAAAATACACCTGATGGAACAGTGGAGTGTGAAGACACACAGGCACAGACACACATACTGTACACATGATAAGACACGCACTCTGCACACAAGTACACATAGATTTTGTATTGTAGATATGTGATAGTAGAGTAGTGGCCTGAGGGAACACACTTAATGTGTTGTGAAAAGTGTTATGAAATGTAATGTCATGTAATATTTTAAAATTGTATATAACTGCCTTAATGTTCCTGGACCCCAGGAAGAGCAGCTGCTGCCTTGGCAGGAACTAAAGGAGATCTTTATTAAATACAAATACCATCAGCCCATTGGTGTTTTTATAATACAGCTACCGAGTTCAATGGCTGTGATGGGAGAAAACTGAGGATGGATCGACAACAATGGAGTGATTCCAAAATAATAACCTAATTGACAGCGAAAATATGAAATATGGTACGGGTAGGCTTGACGTCGGCAAATACTGGATAAAAAGAAACGGGATGGAGCTCGGCACAGGTACAGTCCTGGAGGAAAACCTGTCTGCTTTACACCAGACACTGGTCAAGGAATTCACCTTTCAGCAGGACAATAACTTAAAACACAAGGCCAAATCTACACTGGAGTAGCTTACCTAGAAGACAGTGAACGTTCCTGACTGGCCAAGTTACAGTTTTGTACTTAAATCTGCTTGAAAATCTATGGCAAGACTTGAAAATTGCTGTTTAGCCAAGATCCCAAAAACCTGAAAAATTATGAAAATAATAAGGGAATAATATTGCACAATACAGGTGTGCAAAGCTCTTATTTACCCAGGAAGACCCACAGCTGGTGTTTCTACTATGTATCGACTCAGGGGGTTGAATACTTAAAGGTATTGTAATGACCTGGCTAGATCATAAAGATACAATTGTCCAGACAGAGGGTTGAGTTGACGAATTCACGGTTTATTAACCCAACTCCACACAGGCTACTGTTCGGCCATAGCCCACGCCAAATAAATGAAGGATATCCATATGAACAACCGTGACCATCTCTTGTGAAGACCAGAAGTAAGAGAGAGAACAATGGCTAAACATGGCCTTAAACCTGCGATGCTCCACCCCCCTGCTGCTCCACCAGCCACCAGGATGCCCGGCACAAGAACATTCCAGGCATTCCCGTGGTTGGCAGATAGCAGATTGACTGGCATGTCGGACCCCGCGAACACTGCGTACTGGTAAGTACAACAACACCAACAGCATAATACATAACACAGCTGTTTGGGTCGCTACAGTATTTTTATGTTATTTTTTCTTCCACTTTGACAGAGTATTTTATGTAGATTGTTTACAAAAAAATGACAATTAAATACATTTGAATCCCACTTTGTAACAATAAAAAACATGGCATTTGTCAACTAAAGCAACTCTCAAATGAACTAAAACACAATATTGGCTTCTGAATAAATGACTTCTTCAAATTGTGATGCACAAAGTAAAGGTGTTCTGTCAAGATCAATTTCACACACTGCTACTGTATCACACTAGTGTCTTCACTGTCCACTAAATATGTGCATTTGTTTCATATCAGGTTTTAGTTACAATATATAAAACAATTATGAAAGAATAGTCTGGTGTGATTAACAACTACAGACAATGCTGCTAACAATTAGCTTGGTAGCAGGACAATGCGTGCACTCCATTTCTCCTGCAGAGGGGGAACAGAATAGTGTTGAGCCAGATTGCTCCCTCCTCCAGGCAAAGCATTCACATTCAGTTAGCGATGTGACGTGAGAGACAGAGCAGACATAACACCGACAGAGAAGAGAGCCCATGGCACCCCTGATAATACATCTGTCGCTACGGAAACGGTCCTGTCCTGGTGCTGGGGTTGTGCTCTGCTGGGACTGCTGTATCCTGAGGCTCTGGTTCCACAGGGGACAATAGGAACACTGTTATTTTTTAAAATTTAACTAGGCAAGTCAGTTAAGAACAAATTCGTATTTACAATGACGGCCTACCCCGGACGACGCTGGGCCAATTGTGCGCCGCCCTATGGGACTACCAATCAGAACCGGATGTGATGCAGCCTGCCAACCACGGGAATGCCCGGAATTTTAAAAATGTTTAACCTTTATTTAACTAGGCAAGTCAATTATTATTTGATAGTTTGGACAGGAATCATCTTCCATTAGGTAGACAAATAACATACTCAAGCATACCTTCTGGCACAACAGAGTCCCCTTGTATCAAGGGTTCATCTGGAAAGAGAAACCAGAAGCAACCTTTTACAGGGGTTGATACTGTGTGCTACGCGGTAGCGTAGCCTAGTGGTTAGAGTGTTGGACTAATAACTGAAAGGTTGCAAGATCGAATCCCCAAGCCGACAAGGTACAAATCTGTCGTTCTGCCCCTGAACAAGGCAGTTAACCCACTGTTCCTAGGCCGTCATTGAAAATTTGAATTTGTTCTTAACTGACTTGCCTAGTCAAATAAAAATATCATGGCATTTAGCTAGGACAGGAAGTACTTAACTAATCTTCCCAGACCTCCACATTCTTTCTGTGGAGACTGTAAAGCAGGGTCATGTTCACTAGGCATGAACTGGAAAGAAGCAGTCTGAAATGGGGAGGAACTATCTGAATAACTTCTTGAAGCGTTTTGCAACAGTGTGCCCTAATGGACATGACCCTGGGTGCTCACCTTGTCTGAGTCTTCTGGCTTGAAACAGCTTGAGAAGCAGCAGTCCAATGGCAAGAGAGCCTACTACCACACATACAGCAGCCACACTCATGTAACTGTTCTTTGGAATCTCCTTTTCAGTGCTGGGCTCGTACTGTAACACTAACACACAAAATCAGAATCATTATAAATGAAAAGCACATCGCATTCAGGTATGCAATCAATTAGGTCATGTTTGTAGGGTAAGTCAATTTATATTGGATACTAACAGAGGTTAATGTGACGAAAGCACAAATTCTTGATGGATCCTCTGCACAGTGGAAATCATGATGCAAAAAGGAGAATACTAAATGGTCAGTGTTAGGGTGTGAGGAAGGCACTTTGAATTCAAAACTGTGTAAAGCCCTTAGTTTTTCCTGACTGGGAAATACTCAGGGCCCTACCTTTAAACATTTGAGTCCAAAAGCTTTGAGCTGACCTGTGAGGTTACCTGTGAGCTGACCTGTGAGCTGACCTGTGAGCTGACCTGTGACATTCAGCATGAAGTTACAATGTGTGATTCCACTGTCAGTGTTCACCACACACTCATACGGACCCTCGCCTTCAGGCTGGGTTTCTTTGACCAACAGGGACACAACTTTGTCTTTCTCATTGGCAGGTGGCATGGGAAGCTGATATTTTGGGTTCAGCTGCAACCTGGGATTGGAGGATTGTTGATTGAAGATTGTGAAGACCATTCTGGTCCAGCCTCCACCACACGACCTTCTCTATGTTTACATTACCAGTGGATTTCTCACTGATGTTCACAGAGCACTCTAGGACTGCATCCTTCCCAGAGTCCACCTGGACGACCTGCTTCAACTCTGGGCCCTGACTTAGACCTGTTTAAGCAGTAGATAGAAAAACAAAATTAAACAGGACTGTAGTACAGAAAATGTTACAACTGACAAGTGTAGTTTGGATAAAACAAAACTCCTAGACCATTCGTTGTGAGCATTTTGGAAGTTATGTTGGTAGAAGTACTACAAATTGTGCCTGCAGAATGCCTTACTTTTGGATGTCTCCATCCCAGTGATGAGGAGAAACATGAGAGTGGACAAGCTGAAGACCAACGCCATGTTAAGGCCTTTCTCCTTAGTAGAAAAACAAACAGGGGTTCTGTGAAACAGTGGTCTCTCCACAGGAAAGGGTTCACACCTGACAATCAGTGGTTGAGCCAAATTAAAATCTGAGAGCAACAGTGGATAGCCTGAATAATATGCATTGACTAATACAAGCTTTGACTCAACATGCTATTTTTGCTTACTAAGCTAGCAAAGGTCAATGTACAAAAAATAAAGTCTCACACTATATACACTCCCAACAATTTAAAGAGTAAACCTAACAACCAACGTTTTGGCAAAAATCTAATTTTATTTGTCAAATAATACTTGTCGACTAACAGTGAAACGCTTACTTACGGGCACTAATCAACAATGCAGAAAACGAAATTAGAGAACAAATTAAGACAGGCAATAAAGTGAGTTTAAAAAAAAATCACTGCATTGCCGAAATTATTGTTCTTGGGTTGACCCATTCAATTGTTGGGAGCATATAGTGTGATTTTACTGTTAGTCAACACCTCTACAAACATGTGGGTGTCATGCGTTTTTCTAGACTGTTCAGTTACGACCAAAAGTTACAGCAGCAATAAACAAAATACTTACAATTTGATTCCAATCTCGCTATAGTCCAGTCCTCGTGGCAAATCTTACGAGCTAAGAAAATACTTTCACTTCGAGGTTCAGCCTCGTTTGACTGTTCCCAGCAGTGGGAAGGAGGGGGCAACTCATTCCCACGCCGAATGTGTTCCAGACGGTATCAGCCCCCCCATGTGGACACTATTATAAAAGTGCTTTGGAAGTGTCTTAACATGTAAAATGGGATTTATCTGTAAAAAACAGGCTGACCAAATCGTTACTCAGATCTTTTACCTATGGCTTCAAATAGTTGTCTTACAGTAAATGATCTGTGTGGTCATACTTGAGTAAAAGTAAAGATACCTTAATAGAAAATGACTCAAGTAAAAGTAGTCACCCAGAAAAAGTTCTACTTTAATAAAAGTCTAAAAGTATTTGGTTTAAAATATACTTAAGTATGAAAAATAAAAGTAGAAATCATTTAAAATTCCTTATATTAAGCAAACCAGATGGCACCATTTTCTTGTTTTTTTAATGTTTTTTTTAATGGTTCTCTACCAGTGGTGTAAAGTGCTTAAGTAAACATACTTTAAAGTACTACTTAAGTAGTTATTTTTAGTTATTTGTACTTTACTCTTTATATTTTTGATTACTTTTACTTCACTACATTCCTAAAGAAAATAATGTACTTTTTACTCCATACATTTTCCCTGACACCCAAAAGTACTTAAATCGTACCATCTGGTTTGCTTAATATAAGGAATGTAAAATTACTTATATTTTAGCAATTACATTTACCTTTGATAAATAAGTATACTTAAAACAAAATACTTTTAGACTTTTACTCAAATAGTATTTTACTGGTTGGCTTTCACCTTGACTTGAGTCATTTTCTATTAGGGTATCTTTACTTTTACTCAAGTATGACAGTTGGGTATTTGTTCCACCACTGTTCACTACATAACATATCCTCTACTCCCAGACATAGAGGTGAATGGTTCACTACATAACATATCTTCTACTCCCAGACATAGAGGTGAATGGTTCACCACATAACATAACCTCACCACAACATATTTAACAGCAAATTATATAACATGACATCTCCCTTAGAAAGCTACACTGTGGAGGAAGTGTGTATACACACCTGATTCAATAATTATGGTCTAAATTGAAGACCATGGTAAATTGCTTGTTGAATCAGGTTAGTGTGGGTCTGGTCAATTGCTTGTTGAATCAGGTTGGAGTGGGTCTGGTCAATTGCTTATTGAATCAGGTTAGAGTGTTTCTGGTCAGTTGCTTATTGAATCAGGTTAGAGTGGGTCTGGTCAATTGCTTATTGAATCAGGTTAGAATGGGTCTGGAACTAAAGACAGTGCACACAGCACCTACTGTTGGTAAACTTCAAGTCAGGGTGTGAGAACAACTCTCTCTAGTGGGGGGGAGAGGTGTCTGCATAAAGCCAACAATTTGGGTACTTTTGAGGGCCAGGCCTCAGAGAGCTGGAAACACAAAAGGAAACATTTCTGGGCCAAACACTGGAGCTAAACCTGATACAGGAAATATCCTATTAGAAAACAGTTCATCACTGATCTCAAGTGAGGTACCCATACATAAAAGTTGTATATTGAGATACTGTATATGGTGGTACATTAAAAATGCTTTTCTATATTTTTTGTAATGCACGTTCATATATTAATAAAATATTGATTTACATATTGTACATCTGTACAGTATGCAACATATAGCAACTATAAATGATGATAGAACATACAGCATATTAAATTAATGTGAACATCAAGACATGAAGTAGAGAGGGATACTTTTTTCAGTCGTTTTTCTATGCTGAAGTCTGAAATATTCATGTGTGGATATGGTCCCTCTGGGCAAATGGCCTGTGAGACAAAATGAAAAACAGTGCTGCTACTTCAACCACTTGCTATGCAACTGTAAAAAGCTCAGTTTATGAAATCAATTAACTTTGGAAGGATTCATACCAAAGTAGGGTAGAGTTCCAGGGGCAAGTTTCTGTCATCTGTGCCACGAAGGTGGAGTGTTGGGCAGGGAACTGTCAACGGAGCTGGCTTGATGGTGTTGAGGTGGTCCCATCAGAGTAGAGCATCCTGGGATATTTTTCCCATAGACCTGCTGTTAGACTAGAGGAAAGATGTTAGCAGGCAGGAGATCACCAGAGAAAGCGATAATTGGCTGGCACAGCATTTCAATTAAACCATATTCACCTGCTTTCCTGAAGTAAGGATTCCCCCCTTTGGGAAGACCAGAGTTCCCCAGATACATTCCCATCGGGGGAGGTGGTGGTACAGGCTTGTTCTGTAAACCACATCAACAAATTCTCCAAATGATTAGTACCATTCTCACAGTTAAAATACAATGATCAGAGGCTATTTTTAACTGACATGATTTAAAGTGAATACCTCAGCCTTGGGGTCAGTTTTGTGTCTACAAAGAATATTTAAACAGGTTCCTTAAGGAGTGGTCTTTCTCATCAGATAGATGAATCTACTTCCCTCTCCTGAAGATCCATCATCCACTGTTCTGAAGCGCTACAGCAGGTGTCTCAGGCTCAGCCCCCGGCCGGCTGCCAGTCTGGCTCTGAGGGTTGGCCTCGGTGATGGTCATTATGGAACAATGCACCACATCTACTCCAGGTATCTGTGACAAGTGGGAGAAGTCAGTCCACTCTACTCATGTCACCATACAGAACAACCACTAATTACATTTTTTATGTATTTTTATTTAACCTTTATTTAACTAGGCAAGTCAGTTAAGAACAAATTCTCATTTACGATGACGGCCTACACCGGCCAAACCCGGACGACACTATTGTGCGCCGCCCTATGGGACTCCCAATCACGGCCGGTTGTGATACAGCCTGGATTCGAACCAGGGTGTCTGTAGTGACGCCTCTAGCACTGAGATGCAGTGCCTTAGACCGCTTCACCACTCGGGAGTAGCAATTTCCTTACTCATAAAAGAAAGCTTAAATTACCCTTTCTCTTGCAGTAGAAATCTCCACATGTGGTATTCACTCCATCATTCCACGTTGGTCCCACCATGGTGGTGATTGGAGATGGTGTTGGAGCATTGCATTGGTCGCAGGGACGCTGACTGTTGGGAGGGTGGTAGGGATGCCCACCCTCTGCGCAGGGATGATATCCTGGTATTGAGCTGCCCCTGCATGTACTTCATCTCCTGCTGCAAGTTGTTCAGCAGGACCTGAATCTCACCCTAGAGGACATCCGGAGATTTAGCAGACTGACACAAAGAGAGAGGCTTCACACCATGCCCATTGGACCATCTTTAGGATTCTTTCTCACCCAACTCCAATTTCATAAGGACAAACCTTACCTTGTGAGATGCTTCATGACTGACGGGACATGTCCCTGCTCCTGTGAGCTCTGATGGGACGTGTTCCTGCTCCTGTGAGCTCTGATGGGACGTGTTCCTGCTCCTGTGAGCTCTGATGGGAAGTGTTCCTGCTCCTGTGAGCTCTGATGGGACGTGTTCCTGCTCCTGTGAGCTCTGACGGGATGTGTTCCTGCTCCTATGAGCTCTGATGGGACGTGTTCCTGCTCCTGTGAGCTCTGATGGGATGTGTTCCTGCTCCTGTGAGCTCTGATGGGACGTGTTCCTGCTCCTGTGAGCTCTGACGGGATGTGTTCCTGCTCCTGTGAGCTCTGATGGGACGTGTTCCTGCTCCTATGAGCTCTGATGGGACGTGTTCCTGCTCCTGTGAGCTCTGATGGGATGTGTTCCTGCTCCTGTGAGCTCTGATGGGACGTGTTCCTGCTCCTGTGAGCTCTGACGGGAAGTGTTCCTGCTCCTGTGAGCTCTGATGGGACGTGTTCCTGCTCCTGTGAGCTCTGACGGGACGTGTTCCTGCTCCTGTGAGCTCTGATGGGACGTGTTCCTGCTCCTGTGAGCTCTGACGGGAAGTGTTCCTGCTCCTGTGAGCTCTGATGGGACGTGTTCCTGCTCCTATGAGCTCTGATGGGATGGGTCCCTGTGAGCTCTGACAGGATGGGTCCCTGCGAGCTCTGATGGGATGTGTCCCTGCGAGCTTTGATGGGATGTGTCCCTGCTCCTGTGATCTATGATAGAGGAAAGTGAGCCAGATTAGAGCTCTATGATTCAGCAATTAAACATTCAGCACCCCATGACTATTGAAATGTACTAAAGTCGAACCTTGCTCCATTGCTAATTATTTACAGGGGTCCCCATCATTTTCCATTGCCCATATTGTGATTCCTATAAAAGCTGGAGAATTTGGTCAAGTTACCAGAATTTTGCAATCAAAGAGTCTAAGAGTAGCCGTTCAGTCCATATAATCTTATTCATATCAGCACTTCTCCTCTGGAAATCTTTGCTTTATGAGATGCAATACGATACAGTATCACAAAATTCCATGCCAGCAGATTGGATAATTGTTAAGATATTTTATCAAGGTTTAAGATAAATGATTAAATAATTCTACCCAGAAACTTAACCATTAGGATTAGAGGTTATGTAGCATGAACAAGGAGTAATTAAAAATAATAAACACAGCTCCAACTGGGTTGGAGGGGGGACGAGAGGAATGCATGTGTGTGCCTAACAAAAACAAAGAGGATCCTTAAACTATGTTTGAACCGACTCAGCTATAACTCTGTGGATATAAAATAAGAGAGCGAGAACCCCTCCAGGTTTTCCGTATCTGGGGGGGACTGGAACTGTCAGCTAAGTGGTAATAAACTGTGATGAGACTTCAGGAGATAATCCAGATTTAGTGTGTAATGTATGTGCATTAAGGGGTTGGAATGGACTTTTGAAGCTGCTTTTTCTTTGTCGGAGAAGAGGAGGGACATCTAAAAAGCTATTGGACAAAATGTGAGGTACATAAACCAATGTACATGGTATTATGACCAGCGCTCTCGGGAATAAACGCTATTGGCTAATTTTGGTTGACTGGTCTCTGTCTATTTTATGCAAATAAGGATCTTACAAATTCTCAGAAACGGACAGAGTGTTTTAAATTGAATTGCATGACTGGTAATGTAAGTCATTCTAGAGTTCCAAATTGGCCTACAATCCCAGCATGAATGCTCACTGTCATTGGTGCACGCGAAAGTCTAATAGCGCGAGGCCACCATGTGTCCAGGTCAGAATGTAAAGTTATAATTTCATTCATCTCAAGTTAAATCAGATAGAAACCACAAATGCAATAGTTCTGATAACACGTATATACCATTTAAAACACTAGAGGTTTCATGATGCTGGTTTCTAAACCAAAGTAGATCATTTTAAGATTGTTCTACACATCTGTTGAGGTCTCTATAAGCTTCAATATGAGGTCGTAAACCTAGCATGAAAGTGCATCCTTGTAGCTGTGTGGGCTAATTTAGTCAACATGTTTGCCTTGAGTAAGTTGAGCCAATGGCCATGGGGTAAGTTGAGCCAATGGCCATGGGGTAAGTTGAGCCAATGGTTGAACCAATGGCAAGTTGAGCAAATGTTTCTTCCCAGGCGTAATGCAAGGCATAATCGCTGGGATATGAGGTAACAAGGAGCTCCAGCCTTAGAATTGGGGATGACGTACTGTCCTTTGAGTGACAGAAAACTGAGCCAATCATGACAGAAAACTGAGCCAATCAGGCGCAACGCTCTGTATTTTCCACTGGCTGCCCCACCACCACAGAAAGCACTGAGCTAGGCTGAAACACCTGCATTTTGGAGCTGCCTTACTCAAGAAAGCAAAAAAGAGATCATGTTTTTATGCGGATTTATTAACTCAATTACTTTTTTTTTTACATTGTTTGCAAACTGATATGTGTCACGTATTAATGCCCAAATAACATACAAAACAGGCAAGACCCCCACCCCCCCAAAAAAGTGTGGGCCCTGCCCCACCTGCCCTGAATGACGGGTCTCCACTGGTTGACATCATGTTTGAATGACTACCCTTTCCTCTGTCCATATCTGTAAGATCCCTCAGTCAAGTAGGGAGTTTCAAGCAGAGATTCAACTAGAACGACCACAGAGGGTTTCTAAAGCCTCATAAAGGGCAGTGATTGGTAGATGGCTAACAATAACAAATCAGACGTTTAATATCTCGTTAAACATGGTCAAGTTAATAAATGCTGTGGATGATGTATTAAACCACCCAGACCAGTGGAGGCTGATGAGGGGAGGATGACTCATAGTAATGTCTGGAATGGAGTAAATGGAATGGTATCAAACACATCAAAGACATGGTTTCCATATGGTTGATACCACTCCATTGACAAAATGTCAGCCATTATTATGAGCCATCCTCCCCTCAGCAGTCTTTACTGGCCCAGACACACCAAAGATACAGTCGTCCTTCTGAACTGGAGGATAGGGAGGGAACTGCTTAGGGATGTCACCATCAACAGTGACAAGCCACGGGGGTCTGACAACTTGGATGGAAAATGACTGAAAATAATAGCGGACCATATTGCCACTCCTATTTGTCATATCTTCAATCTAAGCTTACTAGAAAGTGTGTGCCCTCAGGTCTGGAGGGAAGCAAAAGTCATTCCCCTACTCAAGAATAGTAAAGCCCTCTTTACCGCTCAAATAGCTGACCAATCAGCCTGTTACCAACAATAAGAATATTTCGAAGATAAATACACAATGCAGAGACAGAGGACGAGAAGTCAATAGAGTAACAACGATCAATGGAAATAGTGGTTTTTCTGTAATAGGGAATTATCTACGGAAATAGTTGGTTTTCAGTTCAACATCTGTTAGGAATGTCAGTCCTGAACTTACGGTGTGGCACGTTCCCATTGGTCCAACCTGAAATAGGATACCGTTTTATTGCAAGTAATTCTAATTGGTCAAGCACAGGATAGGGCTGGGTTATAAACTACACCCTGTCCCTTTGTTCTGTGGAGAACCACAGGAGATAATCACTGGGAGAGCATCACTGAGGACAGGGGAGAATCACTGGGAGAGCATCACTGAGGACAGGGGAGAATCACTGGGAGAGCATCACTGAGGACAGGGGAGAATCACTGGGAGAGAATCACTGAGGACAGGGGAGAATCACTGGGAGAGCATCACTGAGGACAGGGGAGAATCACTGGGAGAGCATCACTGAGGACAGGGGAGAATCACTGGGAGAGAATCACTGAGGACAGGGGAGAATCACTGGGAGAGCATCACTGAGGACAGGGGAGAATCACTGGGAGAGAATCACTGAGGACAGGGGAGAATCACTGGGAGAGCATCACTGAGGACAGGGGAGAATCACTGGGAGAGCATCACTGAGGACAGGGGAGAATGACCATCTACCTCCCCGTATGATTTGTTCTCTTCGAATAAACCTATTTTCCTCCCCCTGATTTACTTGGGGTCTGTGTTATTCTTAATAACATCAACTGCTAACATTTGGTGCCATGACGCGGATGAATTAGACTCAAAAACAACAAGAAAAACCTATCAACTGTGTGTTGATCCAGTAGAAAGAGAGAAGGTGTTCAAGTCTTATTATAGGTGTTCAAGTCCTCTATTAAAATGTTAGTGTCCTCTCTTTTTGTGAAACCTTCTTGTTGCATAGAAGTGAGTTGCTAGTTGAGTAGCAATTCTTACACGTGTGGTTAATTTAAGTCTTCAACAAGCTTTTTGAAGTGAACACAAGTCTTTATGGGTAACCAGACCCTACAAAAACAATTTGTGTTCTAAAACAGAGGTTTGAGTCCTGAAAAGGGGTTATATAAATATGTGTATGGGGTTAAATAAATATATAAACATAGAGATATATATTATACAACTTTTGAAGTTAATATAATGCCATTGTTAAGTGAGAAAACCACTCTAGAAAAGGGCGGAACAGCTCCTCCGGATGTGAGCATGAAAAATATTTTAAATTCACTGTCTAGTGATATGAAGAACCATTTCAAAGTAGAGGAGTGTAGGCAAGAGATAATAAATAAATATTTTGTCATTGTTGACAAAGATGGAATATGGAATCTGTCTGATATACAAAAAGCTTGGGGAAAAATACAGAAAATATCTAATTCCTTGATAAAGACACAATGGTCTTTAACTGTATTAGCCGAAGTAAGGAAGCGGGATGAGAAATCATTTCTGGAGAATCATGGATAGGACATTGCAGAGAGAAAAAAAAGAAGTGTGAAAGCTCTTGGTGGACAAATCTAAACCTTGAAGACAAGGGTCATAAAACCAGACTTGGCTCCAACATGTGGAGGACCCTTTGTTCCTTCAATCCACCCTCAGGCTGAGTTGCGCAAGGATGATTGGGTTTCAAGCATCTGGTCAGCACTGCCTGGCTTTGAGTCAACAGATAGTGACAGCGGTGACGAACAATGTCTTAGGCCAACCAGAACACAGGCTGTAAAAGGTAGTAAAGAGAAACCTCAATTGACAGTAATCACACATAAATCAGCATCTACAAAACAGTTGGATGATTGGTCGAAACTTTGAAACATCCCTGAGAAGTGGGTATGAAAACGTGGGACCATTTGAAGCATTATAAGAAACTCAACTATCAACATCCTTATGATGGGTTACAGTTATTAGCCTTTGTTTTTAACAAGCGTGAAGATGGTGTAGTTGAAGAAAAGGTTTCTAGAGCTGTGGGTGGTGAAGAGCAAGATGTGGTCGATGGATGGAGAGCCATACATGTTTTCCTTAAGGGTCTGACCAATGCAACCACCAACTGGGGAGAGAGAACCAAATGTGTTCAAAAACCAAAAGAAGCGTTTGTTGAATTGAAGAAAGGTTTAGATCAGAGGTGGTTAGACTCAGTGGCTTACCTGAAATGGGAGATGAAGATACACTCAATTCCTCCAAAAATGGGCAATCACTCATCAGCTGATCCAATCCATACATGATGATTAGCAAAAAACTTGTTTCCACAACTAATGACTGGGAGAGGCAAAACTACGGCGACATCATCGACAGGTTGTCACGACTGGACAGAGACATCAATCAACATAATAAACCGTCTGTTATCAGAGTTGTGCAGGTTCCGAGTGAAAGACAACAGCACCAACGACACAATGCTGATGCAGAAATTGAAGAAGCTTTCTCCGGCTCAGCAGCAGAGTTTGCTGGATTCTGTGGAGGGAAACTAATAGACTCCCTCTTACGTACCATCTCAGCTGAAATCGGATGGAATATATGTGAACATGATGGTTAATAACTTTGCAGTAGATTTTTTGGTAGATACGGGTGCTGAAGTCATTGTATTGCCCACATCTTATGCAAAACATATATGTCCTCAGTATACGGGCAAGAAGATGGGAGCAACAGGAGTGGGGGGAAAGACAGATATGAAACAGACCAAACCATTATCAATTTATATTGGTCCAAGGAAGATTGATGCATGGGTGTGGATAGGCTCATTTGAACAACCTATTTTAGGCCTTGATGTTATTATGCAACTTGACTCTACATTGAACATTTCTGAAGGAAAAGTGACATTACAAATTAGACAACTCCAGGAATCTATAATTCAGAACCATGCTATCTGGACTACGAAGAAAAATGAGTGTGGAAATGGAACCAGTGTGCTTGACAGGTGTTGTCCCAACTCAGACAAAACAATATCCCATTAACAAAGAAGCTACGGACGCTACTAAAGTAGTGGAGGCTCCTAACATCACCATACAACGTGGCACACCATGAAATCCAGCTACTCTGATGTATCCTACAGATACCACATTACTTGAACACAACTGTTGTGAGTTGGATTTGGATCAGCTCTCTGATGGCTTTATAGAGTCATTAGTTGGAAAATCCTGAATTTATCTTATACACAGACAGTTCAAGGCATTGTGGAGCCAGGATATTATATCTGATGATAGGACGACATAAATTGTATCTTGGAAAGTCTACACATTCTAGTTATCAGATTCACATGGAATTCTTGTGCAATTTTCATTTTTAAATATGAAACTATTTGTGAAAATTTGAAATGTAATTTTAGCTTCTAAATGAAATAATTGTTTTCTTAAAGTAAACTATGATCACTCAGTGGCCACGCCCAAGTGAACAGACATTGGTTGAGAAATATGAAACACCCTTCAATCCCCCGCTACAAAAGCCCGTTGACGAAAGTCAACCTTGGGTTCCCGATGACGTGAGGACTTATGTCCATACGTTTAAAAGGGCTAATATCAACTACAACCTATCAAAATGAACTTTAGTTCCCGACGACGTAGGACTGGTGTCCATACGTTCAAAAGGGCTAATTTCAACGTGAAGGTGACGATCACCACGCTGGAAAGATGAATTGACTACACCAGCCAGAATATAGCACGAGCTGAGTATGGCAACTTGGTATGAACTTTGAACTCTTATTCACTAAAGAAGTGATACATCCTAGATGTCGAATTATCAGCAGCAACTGTAAACGTGCGTAGCCTAGGAAAGAACGGACAAACTCTTCAGAACGACAGGGTACTACAACGTATCCATTCTACCACACGACGACAGACTACGACGACAGACTACAACGTATCCGCCCAGAAATATTCTTCAAAGGACAAGGGAGATCTCTGCTGGTCAACCCAGCCTTCCATCTTCGACCAATCTATCGAAGCGCAGCTCAGAGTAAAAATGTTTCTTGCATTTTCCTTTTTCCGAATGGGTGGTTATTCAGAATGCATAAGATTCCGAATTTACGATAGCATAGCTTCATAAGGTCCGATAGAGAACCAATCCTTTTGTTCCTCAGATTCATCCTGTGCATATGAAATTCTGTGTGATTTATTTAGGTATTTAGTAAATAAATAATTAAACCAAATGTTGTATTGCTGATTCAACTTGTTAGCCAGGGTTTGTGACGATAACCAAGAATTTTACGACGTTCAGATGAGACTGAATAAGGTGACAATTAATAATTGACTGCTGCTTGATATAAAAGATTAACAGATCTTTAAGTGTTTATTCGGAAGACAACAGCTCTATAAACATTCTTCCGGGGTTCCCCTGACTTCCTAGTTAATTACATTTACATGATTAGTTTAATCAGGTAATATTAATTAGAGAATTAATTTGATAAAATAGCATGTCATATCATATAATTCATAGTAAAGACACAACAATATGCATGTAAATCTCTCGTGGCACAAAGTGGAGGAGAGATTTGTTGTGCTTGTTTCAGTAAGAAGTGTTGACATGCTGAATGCACCGAGGTGTCTGTTTAAAGTACTGAGACACAGCTCGGACACCCGTACCCCACAAGACATGCCACCAAGGGTCTTTTTACAATCCAGAACAGACTATGGGAGCCGCACAGTACTTCATGGAGCCATGACTACATGGAACTCTATTCCACATCCGGTAACTGATGCAAGCAGTAGAAATCAGATAAAAATACACCTGATGGAACAGTGGAGTGTGAAGATACACAGGCACAGACACACATACTGTACACATGATAAGACACGCACTCTGCACACACGTACACAGATTTTGTATTGTAGATATGTGATAGTAGAGTAGTGGCCTGAGGGAACACACTTAATGTGTTGTGAAAAGTGTTATGAAATGTAATGTCATGTAATATTTTAAAATTGTATATAACTGCCTTAATGTTCCTGGACCCCAGGAAGAGCAGCTGCTGCCTTGGCAATCTTTATTAAATACAAATACCATCAGCCCATTGGTGTTTTTATAATACAGCTACCGAGTTCAATGGCTGTGATGGGAGAAAACTGAGGATGGATCAACAACATTGAAGTGATTCCAAAATAATAACCTAATTGACAGCGAAAATATGAAATATGGTACGGGTAGGCTTGACGTCGGCAAATACTGGATAAAAAGAAACGGGATGGAGCTCGGCACAGGTACAGTCCTGGAGGAAAACCTGTCTGCTTTACACCAGACACTGGTCAAGGAATTCACCTTTCAGCAGAACAATAACCTAAAACACAAGGCCAAATCTACACTGGAGTAGCTTACCTAGAAGACAGTGAACGTTCCTGACTGGCCAAGTTACAGTTTTGTACTTAAATCTGCTTGAAAATCTATGGCAAGACTTGAAAATTGCTGTTTAGCCAATATCCCAAAAACCTGAAAAATTATGAAAATAATAAGGGACCAATATTGCACAATACAGGTGTACAAAGCTCTTACTTACCCAGGAAGACCCACAGCTGGTGTTTCTACTATGTATCGACTCAGGGGGTTGAATACTTAAAGGTATTGTAATGACCTGGCTAGATCATAAAGATACAATTGTCCAGACAGAGGGTTGAGTTGACGAATTCACGGTTTATTAACCCAACTCCACACAGGCTACTGTTCGGCCATAGCCCACGCCAAATAAATGAAGGATATCCATATAAACAACCGTGACCATCTCTTGTGAAGACCAGAAGTAAGAGAGAGAACAATGGCTAAACATGGCCTTAAACCTGCAATGCTCCACCCCCCTGCTGCTCCACCAGCCACCAGGATGCCCGGCACAAGAACATTCCAGGCATTCCCGTGGTTGGCAGATAGCAGATTGACTGGCATGTCGGACCCCGCGAACACTGCGTACTGGTAAGTACAACAAAACCAACAGCATAATACATAACACAGCTGTTTGGGTCGCTACAGTATTTTTAGGTTATTTTTTCTTCCACTTTGACAGAGTATTTTATGTAGATTGTTTACAAAAAAATGACAATTAAATACATTTGAATCCCACTTTGTAACAATAAAAAACATGGCATTTGTCAACTCAAATGAACTAAAACACAATATTGGCTTCTGAATAAATGACTTCTTCAAATTGTGATGCACAAAGTAAAGGTGTTCTGTCAAGATCAATTTCACACACTGCTACTGTATCACACTAGTGTCTTCACTGTCCACTAAATATGTGCATTTGTTTCATATCAGGTTTTAGTTACAATATATAAAACAATTATGAAAGAATAGTCTGGTGTGATTAACAACTACAGACAATGCTGCTAACAATTAGCTTGGTAGCAGGACAATGCGTGCACTCCATTTCTCCTGCAGAGGGGGAACAGAATAGTGTTGAGCCAGATTGCTCCCTCCTCCAGGCAAAGCATTCACATTCAGTTAGCGATGTGACGTGAGAGACAGAGCAGACATGACACCGACAGAGAAGAGAGCCCATGGCACCCCTGATAATACATCTGTCGCTACGGAAACGGTCCTGTCCTGGTGCTGGGGTTGTGCTCTGCTGGGACTGCTGTATCCTGAGGCTCTGGTTCCACAGGGGACAATAGGAACACTGTTATTTTTTCAATTTAACTAGGCAAGTCAGTTAAGAACAAATTCGTATTTACAATGATGGCCTACCCCGGACGACGCTGGGCCAATTGTGCGCCGCCCTATGGGACTACCAATCACAGCCGGATGTGATGCAGCCTGCCAACCACGAGAATGCCCGGAATTTTAAAAATGTTTAACCTTTATTTAACTAGGCAAGTCAACAAATTCTTATTTTCAATAACGGCCTAGGAACAGTGGGTTAACTGCCTGTTCAGGTGCAGAACAACAGATTTGTACCTTGTCAGCTTGGGGATTCGATCTTGCAACCTTTCAGTTATTATTTGTTAGAATTTCAGTTAGAATTTGTTCTTAACTGACTTGCCTAGTCAAATAAAAATATCATGGCATTTAGCTAGGACAGGAAGTACTTAACTAATCTTCCCAGACCTCCACATTCTTTCTGTGGAGACTGTGAAAAGCAGGGTCATGTTCACTAGGCATGAACTGGAAAGAAGCAGTCTGAAATGGGGAGGAACTATCTTAATAACTTCTTGAAGCGTTTTGCAACAGTGTGCCCTAATGGACATGACCCTGGGTGCTCACCTTGTCTGAGTCTTCTGGCTTGAAACAGCTTGAGAAGCAGCAGTCCAATGGCAAGAGAGCCTACTACCACACATACAGCAGCCACACTCATGTAACTGTTCTTTGGAATCTCCTTTTCAGTGCTGGGCTCGTACTGTAACACTAACACACAAAATCAGAATCATTATAAATGAAAATCACGTCACATTCAGGTATGCAATCAATTAGGTCATGTTTGTAGGGTATGTCAATTTATATTGGATACTAACAGAGGTTAATGTGAGAAAAGCAAGAATTCTTGATGGATCCTCTGCACAGTGGAAATCATGATGCAAAAAGGAGAATACTAAATGGTCAGTGTTAGGGTGTGAGGAAGGCACTTTGAATTCAAAACTGTGTAAAGCCCTTAGTTTTTCCTGACTGGGAAATACTCAGGGCCCTACCTATAAACATTTGAGTCCAAAAGCTTTGAGCTGACCTGTGAGGTTACCTGTGAGCTTACCTGTGACCTTCAGCATGAAGTTACAATGTGTGATTCCACTGTCAGTGTTCACCACACACTCATACGGACCCTCGTCTTCAGGCTGGGTTTCTTTGACCAACAGGGACACAACTTTGTCTTTCTCATTGGCAGGTGGCATGGGAAGCTGATATTTTGGGTTCAGCTGCAACCTGGGATTGGAGGATTGTTGATTGAATATGTTGCATTTGAACACAGGTCCACCTTTGTGAAGACCATTCTGGTCCAGCCTCCACCACACGACCTTCTCTATGTTTACATTACCAGTGGATTTCTCACTGATGTTCACAGAGCACTCTAGGACTGCATCCTTCCCAGAGTCCACCTGGACGACCTGCTTCAACTCTGGGCCCTGACTTAGACCTGTTTAAGCAGTAGATAGAAAAACAAAATTAAACAGGACTGTAGTACAGAAAATGTTACAACTGACAAGTGTAGTTTGGATAAAACAAAACTCCTAGACCATTCGGTGTGAGAATTTTGGAAGTTATGTTGGTAGAAGTACTACAAATTGTGCCTGCAGAATGCCTTACTTTTGGATGTCTTCATCCCAGTGATGAGGAGAAACATGAGAGTGGACAAGCTGAAGACCAACACCATGTTAAGGCCTTTCTCCTTAGTAGAAAAAAACAGGGGTTCTGTGAAACAGTGGTCTCTCCACAGGAAAGGGTTCACACCTGACAATCAGTGGTTGAGCCAAATTAAAATCTGAGAGCAACAGTGGATAGCCTGAATAATATGCATTGACTAATACAAGCATTGACTCAACATGCTATTTTTGCTTACTAAGCGAGCAAGGTCAATGTACAAAAAATAAAGTCTCACACTATATACACTCCCAACAATTTAAAGAGTAAACCTAACAACCAACGTTTTGGCAAAAATCTAAATTTATTTGTCAAATAATACTTGTCGACTAACAGTGAAACGCTTACTTACGGGCACTAATCAACAATGCAGAAAACGAAATTAGAGAACAAATTAAGACAGGCAATAAAGTGAGTTTAAAAAAAAATCACTGCATTGCCGAAATTATTGTTCTTGGGTTGACCCATTCAATTGTTGGGAGCATATAGTGTGATTTTACTGTTAGTCAACACCTCTACAAACATGTGGGTGTGTCATGCGTTTTTCTAGACTGTTCAGTTACGACCAAAAGTTACAGCAGCAATAAACAAAATACTTACAATTTGATTCCAATCTCGCTATAGTCCAGTCCTCGTGGCAAATCTTACGAGCTAAGAAAATACTTTCACTTCGAGGTTCAGCCTCGTTTGACTGTTCCCAGCAGTGGGAAGGAGGGGGCAAGTCATTCCCAAGCCCAATGTGTTCCAGACGGTATCAGCCCCCCCATGTGGACATTATTATAAAAGTGCTTTGGAAGTGTCTTAACATGTAAAATGGGATTTATCAGTAAAAAACAGGCTGACCAAATCGTTACTCAGATCTTTCACCTATGGCTTCAAATAGTTGGCTTACAATAAATTATCTGTGTGGTATAACATGCATAACTAAAAACATTTGAGAGCCACATAAAATACATATTTCCTCCGATAAAAATTAAACCAGGAGCAAAATGAACAAATTCATATCAATCTTTATTGTATTTAGAAATTCACGCATCAAATCTTTTTTGAATACTTTTCTTTACCATTTACAACAGGGCGAGAATGAGACAAGCAAAAACATGCCCTTTCCATCAGGCGCAATATAGGCACACTACAGAATGGACTGAAATGGGGGGAGGGGAAAAAGAGATACATAAAGTGCTTCTGTCAACGGTTCTCTTTAATTAGGAAAAAAGTAAAAACATGAGGGGGTTGGCAGGTAGGGGGGAAATTCCATGGCTCAGAGGGGACGTGGTGGATTGTATCAGACAGTGGGGAAGAACAGTGGGACTGATGTGGGGAAGGGGGAAATGGGGGCAATTCTTTCAAAAATAAAAATGTTCCAACAAAACCAGACCTCAACCCAGGATGAGGCTGGACATGCCCCCTGGGGGGTTTCTTCGGCCGGAGGGGGCGGCTGCGTTGGCGGCAACTCCCGAGGGGGCAGAGGGCTGTGGTGCCTCCTCCTTCTGCTCCTTCTCTTCAGGTTCCTCGGGGCAGTCTACTTTACCACACAACACAGAGGAGACGACACTATCAGGGTCATAACTACCTGGCCCACTGATCAGAGATCTGATATGACTCAGGTTGAGTTCACACAGGCAACCGAACTGATCTTTGGCCCAATTATTGGCAAGAGAGCGGATCTGATTGCCCAAAAGGTCAATTGTGGTAATAAAAAAATGAATAAAATCAGTCTTGGGCTGCCTGTGTAAACACAGCCTATGATCTAGCCATGCTAGACTGGAGAGAGGCACAGCACTTCCTCACTACAAACACATATCTTGAACAAAAATATAAAATGCTGCATGAAACAATTGTAAAGAATATACTGAGTTACATTTCATATGACCTAAAATCAGTCAATTTAAATATATTATTTAGGCCCTAATCTGGGAATACAGATATGCATCTGTTGGTCACAGATACCTTCAAAAGAAATGGGCCTTGGGATCTCGCCGTCTAAGCATTACAATTGTGTTCGTTGTCCTTAGCTTATCTGCCTAAAACATAACCTCGCCGCCACAAATGGGGCACATTGTTCACAACATTGACATCAGCAAACCACTTGCCCACAAGACACCATACACATGCTCAGCGGTTGGACACTGCCACATTCCCTAAAACGACATTGGAGGCAGCTTATGGTAGAGAAATGACCATTAAATTATCTGGCTACAGCTCTAGTGGAGATTTCCTCAACTTGAGACATCTGAGGCATAGTGACAAAACTGGCCTTTTACTGCCCCCAGCACAAGGTGCACCTGTGTAATGAGCAGGCTGTTTAAATCAGCTTCTTGATATGCTACACCTGTCAGGTGGATGGGTTCTCATCAAAGGAGAAATGCTCACAAGGGATGTAAACAAAGTTGTTCACAATGAGAGAAGACATTTCTTCATATGGAACACTTCTGGGATTTTATATTTCAGGTCATGAAACAAACACTTGACATGTTGCATTTATATTTATGTTCAGTGTAAATATCATCCAAACCTTGAATTGATAGGATGTCTGATAACAGTAGCACTTTGGTTGTAGCAAGGATAACCTGATGGGTCCTGCTACCACTTTCCAAATGATAGATCAACAATAGCAAGGGATAGATTCAGTAAAATGTGCATAAATGTACTAGCATAACTCAAATCAAAGCAGATGCAATAAATTGAACTCAACAGTCCTCCATGAGGCAAATCTCATCTGGAATGAAATCACACTGGTGGAGAAACAGGCTGTCAATTGCCCATTAGTGATATAGAATCTCAAAGTCAAATTTCCTGAGAGCCATTACAGTATGGCGTCGGTAGGGGCTTACAGCAGCACGTAGACAAAGTGTGTGTTAAGACAGTGTTTCTAAGCCTATTTTGGTATCAAGGAACATAAAGCTGTGTTTTTTCCTTCAGAAAACTGCTTGGCTTACATTTTACACCTGAAAATTGTACAACATCAGTGTCAGTCAAACACTTGGAGGGATCAGACAAGATCCTCCCAGGGTCCGCTGCCAGTCCAGTACCATTTCAAGCCCCCGTCTACAGTGCTTAGACAAGACCATAACAGTGGAATGCCTTAACCCTCCATTATCCAAAGAACACACTATCACTAATGTTTGCAGCACCTGGAAGTTAATAAATATCCTTGCTCCTCATAGGAACAGCATTATATCATTACAGAACAGATGACTGACCACAGACATTATGAAAGGGCACAACTGGATCAAAGAGAATCTGAGTTGTGACTACAAGGTGTTCCCTAAAAATAAAAAGCCTTAATAAAAGCCCTCTATGAGTCATGTGTTGTATAACTGGGACACCAGAGTTTCTCCTGGTTAGATCAACAAGGTCAGGAAAAACTTCCCAGGTATGACAAATGTCATTGTTGAAAACAAAAGGAGAGACATGACCATGTTTAAAAAAGGCTGGAATTATCAGAGCTGCCACGGTCGACCATGATGCCATTCATTGTGGCCATTTGTAACTAATGGGAGTCATGCACTGCTGTTTACAGACAGCTGAGAGAACGAGGAATGTGGAATCTTTCCTTCCAGTCTGGTAGGGACTTCTTTTAAGTGGTGTCTCTTCAAAAGACTTCAATGAGATTCATCATTGGAATCTAAATTATTTTAGTAGCAGTCAAAGGTTTGAACACACCTACTCATTCAAGGGTTCCTTTATTTTCACTATAGTAAAGTAAATAGTAATGGTAAAGACAAACTATTAAATGGCATATGAAATCATGTAGTTAAAAAGTATATTTTTCAGGACCCCGTCTTTCAAAAATAATTTGTAAAAATCCAAATAACTTCACAGATCTTAATTGTAAATGGTTACAACACTTTCCCATGCTTGTTCAATGAACCATTAACAATTCATGAACATGCACCTGTGGAACGTTTGTTAAAACACTAACAGCTTACAGACGGAAGAAAATTAAGGTCACAGTTATGAAAGCTTAGGACACTAAAGAGGCCTTTCTACTGATTCTGGAAAAACACCAAAAGAAAGATGGCCAGGGTCACTGCTCATCTGCGTGATAGTGCCGTAGGCATGCTGCAAGGAGGCATGTGGCCTGCAGATGTGGCCAGGGCAATAAATTGCAATGTCCATACTGTGACGCCTAAGACAGCGCGACAGGGAGACAGGACGGACAGCTGAACGTCCTCGCAGTGGCAGACCACGTGTAACAACACCTGCACAGGATCGGTAAATCTGAACATCGTACCTGCGGGACAGGTACAGGATGGCAACAACAACTGCCCGAGTTACACCAGGAACGCACAATCCCTCTATCAGTGCTCAAACTGTCCTCAATAGGCTGAGAGAGGCTGGACTGAGCGCTTGTAGGCCTGTTGTAAGGCAGGTCCTCACCAGACATCACCGGCAACAATGTCACCTATGGGCACAAACCCACCGTCGCTGGACCAGACAGGACTGGCAAAAAGCGCTCTTCACTGACGAGCTGCGGTTTTGTCTCACATGGGGTGATGGTCGGATTTGCGTTTATCGTCGAAGGAATGAGCACTACACCGAGGCCTGTACTCTGGAGCGGGATCGATTTGGAGGTGGAGAGTCCGTCATGGTCTGGGACGGTGTGTCACAGCATCATCGGACTGAGCTTGTCGTCATTGCAGGCAATCTCTACGCTGTGCATTACAGAGAAGACATCCTCCTCCCTCACGTGGTACCCTTCCTGCAGGCTCATCCTGACATGACCCTCCAGCATGACAAGGCCACCAGACATACTGCTCATTCTGTGCGTTATTTCCTGCAAGACCGGAATGTTAGTGTCCTGCCATGGCCAGCGAAGAGCCCGGATCTCAATCCCATTGAGCACGTCTGGGACCTATTGGATCGGAGGGTGAGGGCTAGGGCCATTCCCCCCAGAAATGTCCAGGAACTTGCAGGTGCCTTGGTGGAAGAGTGGGGTAACATCTCACAGCAAGAACTGGCAAATCTGATGCAGTCCATGAGGAGATGCACTGCAGTACTTTATGCAGCTGGTGGCCACACCAGATACTGACTTTATTTCAGAGACACATTATTCAATTTAGGTTAGTCACATGTCTGTGGAACTTGTTCAGTTTGTGTCTCAGTTGTTGAATCTTTGTTCATACAAATATTTACATGTTATGACATCTCACAGCAAGAACTGGCAAATCTGATGCAGTCCATGAGGAGATGCACTGCAGTACTTTATGCAGCTGGTACTGACAGTTAATTTTGACGCCCCCTTTATTTCAGGGACACATTATTCAATTTAGGTTAGTCACATGTCTGTGGAACTTGTTCAGTTTGTGTCTCAGTTGTTGAATCTTATGTTCATACAAATATTTACATGTTAAGCTTGCTGAAAATAAAAATGCGTTGACAGTGAGAGGACAATTATTTTTTTGCTGAGTTTTAGATACTTCAAATTAGCAACCCTTTGCCTTGATGACAGCGTTGCACACTTGACGTTCTCTCAACCAGCTTCACCCGGTATGCTTTTCCCAACAGTCTTGAAGGAGTTCCCACATCTGCTCAGCACTTGTTGGCTGCTTTTCCTTCACTCCGCAGTCCAACTCATGCTGTGAACCACACATGCGGAGAAGCTCTTAATTTTCCAGATTAACACATGAAGGTCAGTCAAAGTAATGGACTGTTGTTTCTCTTTGCTTATTTGAGCTGTTCTTGTCATAATATGGACTTGGTATTTTACCAAATAGGGCCATCTTCTGTATACCACCCCTACCTTGTCACAACACAACTGATTGGCTCAAACA
This sequence comes from Oncorhynchus mykiss, assembly GCF_057628025.1. Lineage (NCBI taxonomy): Eukaryota > Metazoa > Chordata > Actinopteri > Salmoniformes > Salmonidae > Oncorhynchus > Oncorhynchus mykiss. The sequence goes on along the minus strand of NC_143033.1, from coordinate 92,647,563 downwards.
CATAAAGGAAAGAAATTCCACAAAATAACTTTTAGAAAGATACACCTGTTAATTGAAATGCATTCCAGGTGACTACCTCATGACGCTGATTGAGAGAATGCCAAGAGTGTGCAAAGCTTTCAAGGCAAAGGGTGGCTACTTTGAAGAATCTCAAATATTAAATATATTTGGATTTGTTTAACATATTTTTGGTTACTACATGTTTCCATATGTGTTATTTCACAGTTTTGATGTGTTCCCTATTATTCTACAATGTAGAAAATAGTACAAATAAAGAAAAACCCTTGAATGAATAGGTGTGTCCAAACTTTTGACTGGTACTGTACATAAATACCATATATTAAAATACTGCCATTCAAAATGGAATCAGAGATACTTACCATTGTTTGCCTGCTGGCACTCCTCAACCTGTCAGATGGAGAATAATAACAGTCAGCATTTTACTTTATCAATGGCATTTGAGTCAGTTCAAAAACACAGGACTGAGAATCACTGAAAACCATCCATGACAGCAGACTTGTAGAAACCAAGTCAAGTGTCTTACCAGTGGAAAACACACACATTACATCTATGAATAAAACAATGGCCGACATAATTCAATGTCAGTGACCCCTCGCCCTTACCCCTAAAGGAACGTTGATGGAGGTGATGACCTCGTCTGTCTCATTGTTTTTGGGGAAGAGGAGCGGCTGCTGGCACCGTCTAAGGGGGGCGGATGGTTCTCCGCACAGAGTACCCTTGGCCGTCCCGCCTACGGAGAGAAACAACACCCAGTTAATAAGTGATGACTCAGACTTCACAAATTAGTCAGAGGAGATGACCTCACTACTAGAGTTCTGTAAAGCAGACCAGTGATAGGGACTAGTGTTAGGCCTAATGATAGTTAATGGAGTGTCAATGCTAGAAGTGCTAATAAAAACATGAGTTTCTTTACGGGTTGTTTCCACTTTACATTTCATTGATTCACTGGCCGGATTTTACAATTTGGTTGAATGGGTCTAAATGGATTAAAGACTGGTGTGGAAGGCTGGTAACAGTTTGCTTTACCATCTTGATTTGTGGTGCATTCCCGTTTTAGTGGAACTGAGTGACTAACATGCAGTATGGCAATGTTTTTACTGAGCATAATGCTGCTAGGAACTATTTGCCAAGATGACATGAGAAAATGCGGAAAACCACTAATGCAAACAAATCTGATGGCCTACCTATCAGTCTCAGACAGATACCAACAGACCAAGCAGCAAAGCAGCCAGTGGATGTAGGCTAATCCAGACAAATGCTGAGCCAAAACTCATAGGCTAACCCACATACCCCACTCAGCGAAAGGGCATTTTGGCCAACATTTAAGCTAGGCTACAGTCCCATACAAACTCCCACTGAGCAACAACTGTACAGTAGAAACAATGGGAAGTCAACAGATTGGTCTACCTGCCATCTATGACTAGAAGGAACAAAGCCAGACAAAGGGATGATTCTTGGTCAATATATCACTGCTTGTTAATGAAGTGAGAGGAGAAAGCATTGTGAAGTAATGGCACAGTGACTCAACAAGGTCTCCTTTATTATGGCTCTGCATCTGTTTATCAGGCCCTGCTGAATGACTGCTTTAATGCTTTTACATTAGCTTTGGCAATGGGACATAAACCGTGGACATGGCCAATAAGTGATGCTTTAATTGACTATAGTGCCATTACATTTAAATTAAACATTCAGATAGTACTGCAAGATCAAGATGTAGGTCTATATCAATGTTAAGCTGAAAACAACTGGATTTTTGGCCATTATGTAGGAGGTACTTCTCAACCAAATTTCCAGATTGTGATGTCATTAGGTAAACAGCAGCCTAAGTAAACATCCTGAAGCCTATTAACACAGAAAACAGTACGAGCAATTCATGAATATCCAGACCTAAACACAGGCAAATAATCCAGGTGTATTCATGGAAATATATCAAGACTAATGCAATTTTTATTAAATATAGGCTAGCCTAGACCAAGTACTCAACTTCCAGCCGAGATGGCACCGAAGCCAAACGAATTAAATAATTATATTATAATTAAGTCTACTATTTGATAGAGCAGTCTGACTGAGCGGTGGTAGGCAGCAGCAGGCTCGTAAGCATTCATTCAAACTTTACTGCGTTTGCCAGCAGCTCTTAGCAATGCTTGAGGCACAGCGCTGTTTATGACTTCAAGCCTATCAACTCCTGAGATTAGGCTGGCAATACTGAAGTGCCAATTAGAACATCCAATTGTCAAAGGTATATGAAATACAAATGGCATAGAGAGAAATAGTCGACACGTCATAATTCCTATAATAACTTCAACCTAAAACTTCTTAACTGGGAATATTGAAGAACTGGGAATATTGAACCTCCAGCTTTCATATGTTCTGAGCCAGGAACTTAAACATTAGCTTTTTTACATGACACAGATTGCACTTTACCTTTCTTCTCCAACACTTTTTCTGCATTATTTAAACAAAATTGAACCTGTTTCATTATTTATTTGAGAGTAAATACATTTAATGTATTATATTATGTTAAAATAAAAGGGTTAATTGTTCATTCAGTATATATATATATATATATATATATATATATATATATATATATATATATATATATATATATATACATATATATATATATATATATATAAATAAAAATCATCCAAACAATGTTAGCGTCTTTTTTTGGTCCTCCAATTATCAGTATTGCCGTTGAAAAATCATAATCGGTTGACCTCTAATTTGAACCTAGCTTTAGACAATGTGGAATAGCAGGAAGGCAGAGTGTGAACACTGCATGCAGCTGTCGGCTCCAAAGGTCAGAGGTTACAGTTAACAAACACATGCACACCACATTCTCCACACTTCATGCGTGGGCACGGATACGCCACTACACCAGTAAATGGATTACTACATAAAGGGGTGACTACAGGGGTGACTACAAAAAGAAAACAAGCCACGCCACGGACATCGACGTCTCGCTTTCAAACTCAACACCTTCTTTGCCCGCATTGAGGATAATACGGTGCCACTGTCGCGGCCTGCTAACAAGGACTGCGGACCCTCTCCCTCTCCGTGGCTGATGTGAGTAACGTGTTACCCTTCGCAAGGCTGCTGGCCCAGATGGCATCCCTAGCCGCATCCTCAGAGCATGCGCAGACCAGCTGGCTGGTGTGTTTACGGACATATTTAATTGCTCCCAGTCTGCTGTCCCCATATGCTTCAAGATGGCCACCATTGTTCCAGTACCCAAGAAGACAAAGACACCTGAACTAAATGACTACTGCCACGTAGCACTCACTTCTGTCATCATGAAGTGCTTTGAGAGACTCTTCAAGGATCACATCACCTCCACCTTACCTGCCACCCTAGACCCACTTCAGTTTGCATACCGCCCCAACAGGTCCACAGACGATGCAATCTACATCACACTGCCCTATCCCATCTGGACTAGAGGTCAACCGATTAATCGGAATGGACGATTTCAAGTGTTCATAACAATCGGAAATCAGTATTTTTGGGCGCCAATTTGTCGATAAATTTTTTTTATACCTTTATTTAACTAGACAAGTCAGTTAAGAACACATTCTGATTTTTAATGATGGCCTAGGAACGGTGGGTTAACTGCCTCGTTCAGGGGCAGAATGACAGATTTTCACCTTGTCAGCTCGGGGGATCCAAACTTGCAACCTTACAGTTAAAAAGTCAATAACAACGCAATAACGACCTGCCTCTCTCTCGTTGCACTACACAAGGAGACTGCATGTTACGCAAATGCAGTAAGTCAAGATAAGTTGCTAGCTAGCATTAAACTTATCTTATAAAAAAACAATCAATCATAATCACTAGTTAACTACACATGGTTGATGATACTACTAGATATTATCTATCGTGTCCATATAATCTGACTGAGCATACAAGTATCTAAGTATCTGACTGAGCGGTGGTAGGCAGAAGCAGGCGTGTAAACATGAATTCAAACAAGCATTGCGCTGTTTATGCCTATCAACTCCCGAGATGAGGCTGGTGTAACCGATGTGAAATGGCTAGCTAGTTAGCGCGCGCTAATAGCGTTTCAAACGTCACTCGCTCTGAGCCTGTGATTGTTTCCCTTGCTCTGCATAGGTAACGCTGCTTCGAGTGTGGCTGTTGTCGATGTGTTCCTGGTTCGAGCCCAGGTAGGGGCGAGGAGAGGGACGGAAGCTATACTGTTACACTGTCAATACTAAAGTGCCTATAAGAACATCCAATAGTCAAAGGTTAATGAAATACAAATGGTATAGAGGGAAATAGTCCTATAATTCCTATAATAACTACAACCTAAAACTTCTTAAAAGGAACCACCAGCTTTCATATGTTCTCATGTTCTGAGCAAGGAACTGAAACGTTAGCTTTCTCACTTTTAATTTCTTCTCCAACACTTTGTTTTTGCATTATTTAAACCAAATTGAACATGTTTCATTATTTGAGGCTACATTTATTTTATTGATGTATTATATTAAGTTAAAATAAGTGTTCATTCAGTATTGTTGTAATTGTCATTATTACAAATATTATTATTATTATTATTATTATTATATCTATATATATTTGTTTTAAATCGGCAGATTAATCGGTATCGGCTTTTTTGGTCCTCCAATAATCGGTATCGGCTAATCTGGACAAGAGGAATACTTACTGCCAAAATTACATTTACTACCACCTCATTTACTGCTGATATGGCAGACTTGCTTAAACAAATGTGGTTTCTACTGACAATTGAGATGTACAAACTATGGCATAAGGGGACAACAAGCGGATAAAAAGCGATCCGTAATTTCGATTAAGACATTAATGAGCGAGCGACAACAGACGTAGTCAATATAACTATTTGTTCAGCACTTTTGAAATGTACAGCGACAGAATTCAGAACATGGGCCGTTCTTAGTGTACTCCCTGTGAGGCACCTTGAACACCGTTTGGGTCTTTGCGTGTCAGAAAAGACAAGTCATATAACACTATTTGACGCGTTAAATAAGATTTTAATGTGACCCGTCAAATAACACAACTCTATTTTAGAATGTTGTGTGTGCTGAATTTGCACGTCCAAGCCAAGCACCACAACTATGATGTTTTTACAATACTGTGTTGGTGAAAATAGACCAAATTATTAGGGTGAGGCACATGGGCTACTAACAGCTTACGACACAACATACACTTAGTATTACTTTCTTAGCTACAGTAAACATATCTCCCAGGCATATTACATAATTTATGCAGCAGCATACAATACATTTTTGGACTCAGGTGGCGCAGCAGTCTTTTGCGGGGGGGGGGGGGGGGGGGGGGGGGCACTGCCGCTCCATTGAATAGCAGGCTAACGTTGGTGGTTTCTTTGCAACGCTTGCAGTTTGCCACTTATTCCTTAAAAATGACTCATTGTTGAATTTAACATTGTGCAATCTTTATGTAGAATGGCCGATGAGCACCGATACAATTTATCTAGAATTTATCTTCATTATTTCTCTTCGTATGAAAAGGATTAAAAAGGATTTGCCAGTAGATTGTCGACAACTAATGACTGCTAGCTAAGACTTGGAAAGTAAGATGTTGAGATGATCAGTCCAATCAAAGCTACTGTAGATGTAACGTGATTTGATGTAATGGGCACTTCTAACATAACTCTATGGCAAAATTTGAGCTCTAACCTTGGAATTGGGGATGACGTACTGTCCAATGAGTGACAGAAAACTGAGCCAATCAAGTGCAACGCTCTGTATTTTCTGGTGGCTAGCCCCACCACCACCACTGAAAGCACTGAGCTAAGCTGAAACACCTGCATTTTGGAGCTGCCAAAAGAAAGACATTTTATTTGAATTTTTTTAAAGAGACCATGGTTACAGTCCAAGACACACCCTTCCCCTCAGCCATCAAATTAAGTGGACACTTCTGATGACGTATCATGACCACCCTTGGCGGGTAATGGGTCACTCGTTCATCTCTCCGTACCTGTTTTTATTAATCACCCAACTTCTTGCAAATTCTTTAAATAATAGTCCTGTACAATGTATTTCCATAGCTGGTAAAGAAATTATTATAAGCCAGCTGGCTGATGATAATACACTTTTTCTGAAAGACACTAACCAAATTCCCATATCGATCAATGTGATACAATCCTTTTCCAAAGCATCTGGTCTATATCTTAACATTAATAAATGTGAACTCATGGCCGTCAAAGATTGTGTGACACCTTCATAGTATGGTATTGCAGTAAAAGAAGAACTTACATATTTAGGCAGAACCATTACAAAGGATCAGAAGTCTAGAGGCTTACTAAATTGTAACCTTCTTATTAAAAAAACCCAGAAGAAACTAAATCAATGGCTAGAGGGACTTATCTTTAAAAGGTAGAGTCCTAATAACCAAGGCTGAAGGTATCTCTAGACTAACATATGGTGCTCTATCTTTATATCTAGACAGTAAAATAAGGAGATAGACCAGATGCTTAGCAACTTTCTGTGGAGAAACCGTACCCATTACATTAGGAAAACTGTTGTAATGAACACTTATGAGAATGGTGGACTGAATTTTCTGGACTTTACTACTTTAAATAATACTTTTAAGATCAATTGGATAAAACAATTCCTAAGAAGACCCACTTCTATCTGGAATTGTATTCCTCATCATGTCTTCTCTACTTTTGGTGGCCTTAACTTCATATTGGTTTGGAATTATAATATTGACAAAGTTCCAGTGAAACTTTCTGCTTTTCATCGGCAGGTTCTTGTCATGGTCCTTAATTTATAAACACAATTCTTCTCCACACAGATATTATATATGGAATAATCGGGATATATTGTATAAAAATACTTCTTTGTTTTTAGAATATTGGTTCCGAAATAATATCCTATTGGTGAGCCAACTGGTAAATGCAGAGGGTCTTTTACTCAGTTATAAGGAATTCTTATCACTTTATGTCATGTATTGTCATGTTGTGTCTTGTCTCTGTCCTTTCCCTTCACCCTGTCTCCCTCTGCTGGTCGTTGTTAGGTTACCTTTTCTCCCCCTCTTTCCCCCAGCTGTGTCTTGTCTCCTCCTAACCACCTCGTCACCCCTTTTCCCACCTGTTCCCTTTTTCCCTCTGATTAGGTCCCTATATCTCTCTCTGTTTCTGCTCCTGTCCTTGTCGGATTCTTGTTTGTTGTGTTTCATGCCTGAACCAGACTGTCGTCATGTTTGCTGTAACCTTGTCTTGTCCTGTCGGAATCTGCCGGTCCGTCTGAGCCTACCTATGTTTGGTAATTAAAGAAGCTCTGTTTAAGTTAATTCGCTTTTGGGTCCTCATTCACGCACCGTAACAGAAGAATCCGACCAAGAATGGACCCAGCGACTTCGGATCCTCTCCACTCAGCCGTCGGGATCCAGGGAGCGATGCTAGGCAGACACGAGCAGGAATTGTCTGCTGCTCGACATGCCGTTGAGACCCTGGCCACCCAAGTCTCCAACCTCACAGAACAGGTTCACCATCTCCGCCTCGATCCACCGGCCACTTCCAGGGCTTTCGAGTCTCCGGAGCCCAGAATCAATAACTTGCCGTGTTACTCTGGGGAGCCCACTGAATGCCGCTCGTTCCTCACCCAGTGTGATATTGTGTTTTCTCTCCAGCCCTACACTTTCTCCAGGAGCACTGCTCGTGTCGCCTACGTCATATCTCTCCTTATTGGACGGGCTCGTGAGTGGGGCACGGCAATCTGGGAGGCAAGGGCTGAGTGTACTAACCAGTATCAGGACTTTAAGGAGGAGATGATACGGGTTTTTGATCGATCTGTTTTTGGGGAGGAGGCTTCCAGGGCCCTGTCTTCCCTATGTCAAGGTAATCGATCCATAACAGACTACTCTATTGAGTTTCGCACTCTTGCTGCCTCCAGTGGCTGGAACGAGCCGGCTTTGCTCGCTCGTTTTCTGGAGGGTCTCCGCGCAGAGGTAAAGGATGAGATTCTCTCCCGGGAGGTTCCTTCCAGCGTGGATTCCTTGATTGAACTCGCTATTCGCATTGAGCGACGGGTTGATCTTCGTCACCGAGCTCGTGGAAAGGAGCTCGCGTTCTCCGTTGCCCCCCTCTCCGCATCACTACCATCTTCCTCTGCCGGCTCGGGTGCTGAGCCCATGCAGCTGGGAGGTATCCGCATCTCGACTAAGGAGAGGGAACGGAGAATCACCAACCGCCTCTGTCTCTATTGCGGTTCCGCTGGTCATTTTGTCACTTCATGTCCAGTAAAAGGCCAGAGCTCATCAGTAAGCGGAGGGCTACTGGTGAGCGCTACTACTCCTGTCTCTCCTTCAAGATCCTGCACTACCTTGTCGGTCCATCTACGCTGGACCGGTTCGTCAGCTTCCTGCAGTGCCTTAATAGACTCTGGGGCGGAGGGCTGTTTTATGGACGAGACCTGGGCTCGGGAACATGACATTCCTCTCAGACAGTTAAAGGAGCCCACGGCCTTGTTCGCCCTGGATGGTAGTCCTCTCCCCAGGATTCAGCGTGAGACGCTACCTTTAACCCTCACTGTTTCTGGTAATCATAGTGAAACCATTTCTTTTTTAATTTTTCGTTCACCTTTTACACCTGTTGTTTTGGGCCATCCCTGGCTAGTTTGTCATAATCCTTCCATTAATTGGTCTAGTAATTCTATCCTCTCCTGGAACGTCTCTTGTCATGTGAAATGTTTAATGTCTGCTATCCCTCCTGTTTCCTCTGTCTCTTCTTCACAGGAGGAGCCTGGTGATTTGACAGGGGTGCCGGAGGAATATCACGATCTGCGCACGGTGTTCAGTCGGTCCAGGGCCACCTCTCTTCCTCCACACCGGTCGTATGATTGTAGTATTGATCTCCTTCCGGGAACCACCCCCCCCCCGGGGTAGACTATACTCTCTGTCGGCTCCCGAACGTAAGGCTCTCGAAGATTATTTGTCTGTAGCTCTTGACGCCGGTACCATAGTCCCCTCCTCCTCTCCCGCCGGAGCGGGGGTTTTTTTTGTCAAGAAGAAGGACGGGTCTCTGCGCCCCTGCATAGATTATCGAGGGCTGAATGACATAACAGTGAAGAATCGTTATCCGCTTCCTCTTATGTCTTCAGCCTTCGAGATCCTGCAGGGAGCCAGGTTTTTCACTAAGTTGGACCTTCGTAACGCTTACCATCTCGTGCGCATCAGGGAGGGGGACGAGTGGAAGACGGCGTTTAACACTCCGTTAGGGCACTTTGAATACCGGGTTCTTCCTTTCGGCCTCGCTAACGCTCCAGCTGTCTTTCAGGCATTAGTCAATGATGTCCTGAGAGACATGCTGAACATCTTTGTTTTCGTTTACCTTGACGATATCCTGATTTTTTCACCGTCACTCCAGATTCATGTTCAGCACGTTCGACGTGTCCTCCAGCGCCTTTTAGAGAATTGTCTTTTTGTGAAGGCTGAGAAGTGCACTTTTCATGCCTCCTCCGTCACATTTCTCGGTTCTGTTATTTCCGCTGAAGGCATTAAGATGGATCCCGCTAAGGTCCAAGCTGTCATTGATTGGCCCGTCCCTAAGTCACGCGTCGAGCTGCAGCGCTTTCTCGGCTTCGCGAACTTCTATCGTCGTTTCATCCGTAATTTCGGTCAGGTGGCAGCTCCTCTCACAGCCCTTACTTCTGTCAAGACGTGCTTTAAGTGGTCCGTTTCCGCCCAGGGAGCTTTTGATCTCCTCAAGAATCGTTTTACATCCGCTCCTATCCTTGTTACACCTGACGTCTCTAGACAGTTCGTTGTCGAGGTTGACGCGTCAGAGGTGGGCGTGGGAGCCATTCTTTCTCAGCGCTCCCTCTCTGACGACAAGGTCCACCCATGCGCGTATTTTTCTCATCGCCTGTCGCCGTCGGAACGTAACTATGATGTGGGTAACCGCGAACTGCTCGCCATCCGGTTAGCCCTAGGCGAATGGCGACAGTGGTTGGAGGGGGCGACCGTTCCTTTTGTCGTTTGGACTGACCATAGGAACCTTGAGTACATCCGTTCTGCCAAACGACTTAATGCGCGTCAGGCGCGTTGGGCGCTGTTTTTCGCTCGTTTCGAGTTTGTGATTTCTTATCGTCCGGGCTCTAAGAACACCAAGCCTGATGCTTTGTCTCGTCTCTTCAGTTCTTCAGTAGCCTCCACTGACCCCGAGGGGATTCTCCCTGAGGGGCGTGTTGTCGGGTTGACTGTCTGGGGAATTGAGAGGCAGGTAAAGCAAGCGCTCACTCACACTCCGTCGCCGCGCGCTTGTCCTAGGAACCTTCTTTTCGTTCCCGTTCCTACTCGTCTGGCCGTTCTTCAGTGGGCTCACTCTGCCAAGTTAGCCGGCCACCCTGGCGTTCGGGGTACGCTTGCTTCCATTCGCCAGCGTTTTTGGTGGCCCACCCGGGAGCATGAGACGCGTCGTTTCGTGGCTGCTTGTTCGGTCTGCGCGCAGACTAAGTCCGGTAACTCTCCTCCTGCCGGCCGTCTCAGGCCGCTTCCTATTCCCTCTCGACCGTGGTCTCACATCGCCTTAGATTTTGTCACCGGACTGCCTTCGTCAGCGGGGAAGACTGTTATTCTTACGGTTGTCGATAGGTTCTCTAAGGCGGCTCATTTCATTCCCCTTGCTAAGCTTCCTTCTGCTAAAGAGACGGCACAGATCATCATCGAGAATGTTTTCAGAATTCATGGCCTTCCGTCGGACGTCGTTTCGGACAGAGGTCCGCAATTCACGTCTCAATTTTGGAGGGAGTTTTGCCGTTTGATTGGGGCTTCCGTCAGTCTCTCTTCCGGCTTTCACCCCCAGTCTAACGGTCAAGCAGAACGGGCCAATCAGACTATTGGTCGCATCTTACGCAGTCTTTCTTTTCGCAACCCTGCGTCTTGGTCAGAACAGCTCCCCTGGGCAGAATACGCCCACAACTCGCTTCCTTCGTCTGCGACCGGGCTATCTCCTTTTCAGAGTAGCCTCGGGTACCAGCCTCCGCTGTTCTCATCTCAGTTCGCCGAGTCCAGCGTCCCCTCCGCTCAGGCTTTTGTCCAACGTTGCGAGCGCACCTGGAAGAGGGTCAGGTCTGCACTTTGCCGTTATAGGACGCAGACTGTGAGGGCTGCTAATAAGCGTAGAACTAAGAGTCCTAGATATTGTCGCGGTCAGAGAGTTTGGCTCTCCACTCAGAACCTTCCCCTTAAGACGGCTTCTCGCAAGTTGACCCCGCGGTTCATTGGTCCGTTCCGTATTTCTCGGGTCATTAATCCTGTCGCAGTTCGACTTCTTCTTCCGCGATACCTTCGTCGCGTCCACCCGGTCTTCCATGTCTCCTGCATCAAGCCCGTCCTTCGCGCCCCCGCTCGTCTTCCCCCCCCCCCCCCCCATCCTTGTCGAGGGCGCACCCATCTACAGGGTCCGTAGAATTTTGGACATGCGTCCTCGGGGCCGTGGTCACCAGTACCTCGTAGATTGGGAGGGGTACGGTCCTGAGGAGAGGAGTTGGGTTCCCTCTCGGGACGTGCTGGACCGTGCGCTGATCGAGGATTTCCTCCGTTGCCGCCAGGTTTCCTCCTCGAGTGCGCCAGGAGGCGCTCGGTGAGTGGGGGGGTACTGTCATGTATTGTCATGTTGTGTCTTGTCTCTGTCCTTTCCCTTCACCCTGTCTCCCTCTGCTGGTCGTTGTTAGGTTACCTTTTCTCCCCCTCTTTCCCCCAGCTGTGTCTTGTCTCCTCCTAACCACCTCGTCACCCCTTTTCCCACCTGTTCCCTTTTTCCCTCTGATTAGGTCCCTATATCTCTCTCTGTTTCTGCTCCTGTCCTTGTCGGATTCTTGTTTGTTGTGTTTCATGCCTGAACCAGACTGTCGTCATGTTTGCTGTAACCTTGTCTTGTCCTGTCGGAATCTGCCGGTCCGTCTGAGCCTACCTATGTTTGGTAATTAAAGAAGCTCTGTTTAAGTTAATTCGCTTTTGGGTCCTCATTCACGCACCGTAACACTTTACAAGGTCCCTGTAACACCTAAAGATTTTGCAATTGTTTTAGATGCCATTCCCTCAGGTGAACGTGTCAAGACCTGACCCTCAGAGCCTACCTTCTGTTGACCCTGTTGACTCATCAGTAGGAAAGATTTGTTTCTCTTTTGGTCCATTCAACAACAGCGCGATACGAACCTTGTTTCAGCAGGATACCTTATGTCATGCCTTATTGGAATGGATTTATTTTAACAAGACATTTATGAGACAATACAGATGTTTACCTGGACTAAAACATCTCTTCAGGGTTTCCTTATTACAAGCATGGCCTAGTCAAACTATGTTCAAGACATGTTTCATTCTACACAACCACTACTATATAAAAAAGATATAAAACCAATTTTCTGAAACCGACAACAGAAAATTAAGTTGAATAACAAACCAGTCTTATTCTCAAACAGTGAACGGGTGGAAAATAGTTTTTCTTGATCTCTGAATAAGTGAACCAACAAGTCACCAAAACAATGGACTTTTTAAGAGCTGGATCTTGTTGCGTTTATTCGCAGCACACCTTGTATGAATGTTACTCAAATCTGAGTTGTTTTAGCGGAGGTTGTTTATGTACAAAACAGGAAGGAAACAAAGGCAAGAATGAAAACACTAGACATCAACAGTTATGTAGAACTGTGAGCAGAACGTCTTCCGCATGGTATTGGTTCTGTGGTGGAAAATGGGACAAGCTGCAAAGCAGCCGTCTGGGGGTGGAGGAAGATGTGGGGGAGTACTTGACATGCTAGTAGAGGCCTCCTGTCTGTTGCTGAAAAACATCGATCGTATCTTCATCCTCCATTTCCAACTGTCAGGAAAAAGGGAGGAAATTAAGACAATTTGATATAGCTATTAGCTGTGAATGGAAAGCTTTCGTTAGAAGCCATTTTGCATTTAACATTCTTTCGGCATGCACAAATGTTCATTGGTATTCTCAAAACAGGGAGGAATGCATATTATACAACGGGTGGGTCTAATCCTGAATGTTGATTGGTTAAAAGCGTATTCCAGCCGGGGTCTGTTCCACAATTCCTATTTACTCTGTTTCATCTGACTGCGCAATCCACAGTCTCATCAGCCCAGCCATAAACTTGATCTCCACTATAATAAGCATCCGGACATTATCTCACATTTCTTTTTCAACAGCGGAGATTTGTATAAACCTTGATGTACGTGTAGGGGTCAGGAGTCAAACGAGAGAGCGAGGCAGGCAGTGTTTCTCAGCCAGTCGAAATTATGAATATTGGGATATATACAAAGAAAAATAAATTTAAAAAAGGTCAAACGAAATGAAGTGCAGCTAGTTTGCAGTCTTTCCAGCTTCAGTTTGAAGTTATTGTGTTAGCTGTTGTCATGACGTTGCCCTCTTTGGGTACAGCAAGCCCCATCCCCCTCTCCCTGCCTCTCCCTGCCTCCTACAACTAGGCTGCCGTGGTCAGAGAGAGGTCGTAAATTCCTGAGGAGAGGATCTCCTCATGGCCACACAGTATAGAGATAGAGTGGAGTTTCATAGAGAACAAAGGAATTTCTTCCACCCCACAGAACTTGAGGTCCTAACAACATTTATGTTTCGGAGAAGGTATAAAAGATCGGTGAAGAATCCAGCTACGAACTGGTCCGTTTGTTACAACTTGGGGAAGCTCATGGGAGACGGTGCGGCCACATTATCATAACGCTGTTTATATAATAGCCTCAGATATGAGGTTTACATCTAATTGTTGTATAAGATGAATGAGTGAGGATGATACTGTTTGTAAAATTGTGTAATGTGATTTTGGACTGTTTAATGAAGGAAACTCCAATTCCCTTTTGATTTGAACTAAATCAGAGGACCGCCCATGAGCCAGTTAGGGTCGGGCATCCTGGGACAGCCCTTTTCTGCAATTCCGAATAAAACCCCAACTTTGAGAAATTCTCACCAGACCATGTTTTTCTCCATTACGAGGGAACAAAGGTTGCAGACCATTGCTGAATCTTTTAACCATACCACGTGGTTAAACTCTTAGACTATCGATACCGACAAAATAAGAACAAGTCTTTGATATTAACTACTAGCCTGCAGCTAGGAATTCGGTATCATTGAACGCGAAGAATGACAACCGCCGACAACATGAATGAATGTTGCTCTGAACTATCCCCTCTAACCACGACAGAGAGAGAGAAAGCGAGGGAGAGGAAGAAAACTCTCCAACAGAAACTAACTTTTCAAGAAAGATCCCGATGACACACTGAGCGTAAATATATATTTTGATTGCAATTGTTCCCAAATGAGTGAGCGTTCATGTGCAAAGGATTAGCATTTCAATTGTTATAATTAGCAACTTTGTAGTGTCTCATCTCAGTTTACCCCCACTTCCCCTTTTGTCCACCAAGCCGCGATACCGGTTTATCCCACTAGGGAAACTCCGTTATCATTTCTTGTGTTTATGCATTTCTGTGAATTACTTAGTTAGTAAATAAATGATTTAAGACCATTGATGTATGGATGACTCATAGAGAAGACTGGGTTCGTGCAGATAACCAACAATTTACTACGTTTGGAATGAGACTAACGTGAGGTAAAGTAAATAATTAATTAATGTGAAGACTAATTGATCAGATATAAAATATCTGAAAGGTTATATTAGGAAATTATAACTTTGGAATCTGAATATTTTCCTTGGTGCCCCCGACTTCCTAGTTAATTACAGTTACATGATTAATCAGTTTGATCGCGTAATACTAATTACAGAGAATCTTTGATAAAAACTAAGTCTTCAATTTAATGATAGTAAAGACAACACTGTGTTGTTGGCTAGCTCCTCTGAGCACCACAACAGTGCCCTAACGAGAGAGCACATTTTCTATCCCAGGCGAAATCTCGCCTCATTAGCTCATTGTTATGGATGTATCCAAATAAATGTCACTAGAAAACAGGTTAATAATGCCTGCGAGACACCTGCGTGTAACTAGCATGTCGTCATACCAATGCCTTACACCCACACAGCTCGCATTGGAAAATAAATTTAGAAAACTATATTATTCAATTATTGCACCCACACTGCTTGCGAGCGTCTGCGTTGTCAAGCTGTAAAATAGAAGTAAGATCTATTTGTGATGCAGATTGCGCTGCAAGTCCTGCCTCTCCCATCTCCTCATTGGTTAATAGAAGCAGGTACCCATGTGCCATTTCCTCATTGGTTAATCCCATGTGGGTGACTGAAAGACGAACAAGGTCGGTGGTGGAAATGCACCTAATTTATGAAAGTTGCCAATCGCAATATAAAGTCCAGAGAAGCAAAAGCATGGAAGGAGAGATGACTAGAAACGATTCGGTTGACGGTTTTATGTGTGGATTAATTTTCAGAGTAGAGGACCTTGTGCATTTCAGGTAAATAACAACTCAATGTTTATATCCCAGGACAAATTAGCTAGCAACAGCAAGCTAGCTAAATAGGACAAATTAGCTAGCAAGTGCAAGCTAACTAGCTAAATTGCCATAAATGTTTAATGCTTTTCGACCGTTCCCCAAATTAATGTAATAGGTTCAGAGTTTGTTTGATATTTTAACCTGCGTGTCGTGAACGCGTTTGGTGTGGGGGGGACAAAATACATTTATGCACGCGCGCGCAGCCGGTTTGGGTTCCGTGTTACTAACATCTGCGTGAAGCCTGCATGTTAATGAAAGTCATAAGGTGCATAGTTTATATTTATATTAAATCTCAACCATAAAATGTTAGAAACGTTCAGTTTTGACCGTGCAAGCCGACATTCCAAAGTAGCCTCCGAGTATAGCCTAAGGCTTGTGTATTTCATGTTATCGCTCACGGCCTAGAAAAGATTATGTCCAATCTATAGGTAATCTGTCTTTCCCTCAACACCTCATGGCATGGTATGTTATCTTGCTATATACAGATCTAAATGTTGTTAACCAATCACAGACTGTGTTGTTACCAGTTCCCTGTAGCCTACAACAGACAACCAAAAACCAAGAGTTGTGTTCGTGGCTTTCAGTCAAATAGAGGAGTTCATAGGCTTTCCCAAATTGTTAAATTTAGTGTTAGTTAAGGGTTTAGGGTTCAGGGTAAGAGTCATAGAGTAAGAGACGGGCACGGCATTTGAGAGCGTGTCAGGTGACATGAACGTGCCGTGAACTCGACGGCAGTTTGACGCCTTCAAAAAAAACTTGCCTCCATTAAACAGTCCGTTTATTCATGGCGGTATTTTATGGTGCTAGGAAGACGTTAGCTGACCTCGTAAGAGATATCAGTAGCTTCACGAGGCTTAATTATGGCACGTTAAACCCCCCATACAGCTTAAAAAATGTAAACGCAGCTACTGTTGTTATTCTGTCTGCACTGTTTGATGGGACTGTAAGTTAGCCGTAGATGGCTAGCTAGCAACCAAGGGATAAGAACGTTGCCAGCCAGTATGGCAATGGTATATTTAGAAAGAAAAACTGGGTTGTGTCCATAGATACAGAACGACTGGGTCGTGTCTCTGGCAACCGAAAGAAACAACCAGTCAGCTTGGGTAGCAACCCTAGATGTGTCGGGACTATATTTTGTGGAAGGATGAAATAGTATGAATAAATACATTAAAATAATGTTTTTAATGCAAATATGTCAATCATTATTTGAATATGTTGGTAATCCGTATAAAAGTGATAATGCCCTCTAAGCCGGTGTTTGGAGGAGATATTGGCACGGTTTGCCGACCCTCGAGTTCTTCTCGGCCCTAACAACACCCGTGCCATTATATCCTCCAAACATCAGCTCCTCTGGCATTATCACTTAAATGCATTATTGCTGGAATGGTGTTGTTCAAGCAAAATAGAGTGAATTGACATAATAAATCAGTTCCTCCCATAAGACTCCAGGATTACCTGTGCAGGTGTGTGTCTCGTTTATTAGCTGTCCATCAAACTTGACTACTGTCACTTCTCTACTATGTGAATGAAAACACTGCAGAAAGGAAGGGATGAGGAGATAGGGAAGGGCGTTACAATATTTCCACTCCATATCCACGTTGGCCGACATCATTTTTATCAGATAAAGGAAGAAACAACAGTATAGGGAGGGAAGTGGCTTCTACTCAACAAAGCCTGTAGAGCCTGGCCTACTTCCATGACTTCACTGGTCTAAAGAGACACACAAGATCCATTATGGGTGGGCATGCACACAAGCACACACAGCATTGAGATTAGGCTACTCTTTCCTAAATAAAAATAGTTTCAAGCACTAGAAGAGTGGACAGTACAGAATCATAACATTTTACTCATTTAGCATGAGCTTTTATCCATAGCAATTAGGGTTAGGGCACCAACAGATTGTTCACCTAGTTGGCTCGGGGAGTCAAACCAGCAACCTTTCGGTTACTGGCCCAACGCTCGTAACCACTAGGCTATATGCCAAACAGCTGGGACACTGGAATAATGAGGAAGATGAAAAGGAAGATGATAATATGATGAAGACAACACAGCCCATAGCGCTCGTCTCCTGTCACAGACAATGTCGACTACATCTGACAGTGAACAGATCAAAGAGATACAAGTGTATAAAAGGGTGCATGTATTGTGTTCTCTCTTCAATGAGTTTCCTTGTCCTCAATGGATAATATGAGCTGTCATCTTTCATCAACCCCTGTATTCCCATAGTTAGGGTCAGGACTTTTTTCAGGTCAGGTCATTAGGGAAAAGTATGTGGGCCCATAGTCATAAAGCATCTCAGAGTTCAAGTTTATTAGTCATATACCTTTACACATGACATACGTGGAGTACACAGTGCAAATACATGCTTAATTACAGGTTCACCTCTCGACAATAGAAAATAAGAGTACAAAAAGAAAAGCTCGATGAATAAGAACGAGGATAAAAACGTTGCTAACATATATTACAAGGAGACACTCGAACAGATAGTTCTGGTCTTTTCAAAAACCTGGCACAAATTGGGATCTGGGGGAAGGGAATGGGTGGGGTATATGCAAATTAAATACTGTAGTATTTACTATAGTTAAAGTCTGGCGTGTTTGCGGACTGTAGTGTATTTGAGGACTATTCTGTAGTATTTAAGTGTTTGTTTTGTGATGATAATACTTTAGAATTTACTATAGTATTCTACAACATTATATAGTAAGTACTACACATGATTGAGGAATACTACAATGTGTAGTATAGTATATTACAGTTTACTACAGAATTCTATACTAAGTACTGTAGTATTCTATAATAAACTTCATTATTTTTCATGTGGGCACACACACTTTACTGTAGTACTTACCCTGGGGATGACCCAGATGAAGAGGATGAGCAGACTCAGGAGAAGCACAGAGCCAGCAGTGACAGCTGAGACCAGGACCAGATACCAGGACATTCCTAGCCCTGAGGATGCATCATTCTGGTCACACTCCTCATCTGTGGCACAGCAACACACCAGGGTAGCACACATTTTTCAATTCAGTTCAGTACATATCAACAAAATATCCCCAGGTGCAATTCGTTATAAAAGAGATGTTGAAGAATCCAATACAACTCAACAAACTGACCAATTTAAACGTGTTTAGAAGTTACAGCATCGTAGCTCAAGTTAGGATTAGTTCCTATGAGACTGCGCCATTTAGAGCTCACATTAAGACAATGGTCCTGAATCGTTCCCTAACCAATGTTCCCTCTGAGCTCCCGTCGGACTGCCACACAGATTAAATATCAGCACACACAGAGAAGCACAAGATTGAAATTCATTCAACTTTCTAGAGTTTTCCCCTTAAGTTAACACTAACAACGCTTCGCTCTACTGTGGTAATTGTGCTCGAATCAACGCAATTTTAGCCACTTTCAATGATTTGAAACAAAATTAACTATGCAAGACTTTGAATGCAAAACTAACGCCGTTAAACTTAGCCTAGTAAAACTGACTATCCTACCGATCCTCGACTTCGGCGATGTCATCTACAAAATAGCTTCCAATACTCTACTCAGCAAACTGGATGCAGTTTATCAGTGCCATCCGTTTTGTTACTAAAACACCTTATACCACCCACCACTGCAACCTGTATGCTCTAGTCGGCTGGTCCTCGCTACATATTCGTCGCCAGACCCACTGGCTCCAGGTCAGCTACAAGTCCATGCTAGGTAAAGCTCCGCCTTATCTCAGTTCACTGATCACGATGGCAACACCCACCCACGCGCTCCAGCAGGTGTATCTCACTGATCATCCCTAAAGCCAACACCTCATTTGGCCGCCTTTCCTTCCAGTTCTCTGCTGCCTGTGACTGGAACGAATTGCAAAAATCGCTGAAGTTGGAGACTTTTATCTCCCTCACCAACTTTAAACATCTGCTATCTGAGCAGCTAACCGATCGCTGCAGCTGTACATAGTCCATCGGTAAATAGCCCACCCAATTTACCTACCTCATCCCCATACTGTTTTATTTATTTATTTTTCTGCTCTTTTGCACACCAGTATCTCTACCTGCACATGACCATTTGATCATTTATCACTCCAGTGTTAATCTGCTAAATTGTAATTATTCGCCTACCTCCTCATGCCTTTTGCACACAATGTATATAGACTCTTTCTTTCTTTCTACTGTGTTATTGACTTGTTTATTGTTTACTCCATGTGTAACTCTGTTGTTGTCTTGTTCACACTGCTATGCTTTATCTTGGCCAGGTCGCAGTTGTAAATGAGAACATGTTCTTAACTAGCCTACCTGGTTAAATAAAGGTTAAATAAAAAAATTAAAAAGAGTTTATTGTAGGCAGTGCACATCGAAGTAGGATTCTATTGAATTGACATGCACGACTCAGGCCTGTAGTCTACATAGAACGGTGCGCCATAACCAATCAGAGTTGCAGTAGGCCTATATGCAAATAGCCATTGCCATATACGGATCTGTGCCATTCACTTTGAACAGGACAGCATGAGCAGTCCTGAGTAGATGCACTTGTTTTGAGATCAAAGCGAGAGCTGCATGTAGCCAGCCACCTGTGCACATTTGTTCATATTCTTTGCTAGTGAGTTATTAGCCTAGTTATGGCTAATTTCTAGTCAACAATGGGGGAGTGGTTGCTTCCTACAAGAGCACAAAATGTGTGCTACATCTTTGAAAAACAAGTCAGGTAAAGAGCTTTTTTTATGTCTTAAAGGGGCAGCATAGATAGAACAATGATACAGATATTTAAAGCATTCCCTTGGCGTTTCCACTCACTACCAAATATGGTAGTGAGAGGAAGCCAACTGGCCCGCAGTGGGTAAAGATGGATTTTGGCTGACATGCTGCACATTCTCTTATCGATGAAACATTTGATTTCAATACAGTTTTCAATTCCCAAAACTAGAATGTTTTAAACAGAGCGGACTAAGTTTTGTAGACCTTACCCTTTGCAAAAGTGTTTATTTTTAAATTGCTTTGTTTAGAAGGAGTGCATAGGTGAATTGAGTTACTGCACACGCGCACTTTACAGAGTAGCCGTTCCCTAACGGAAATATGCAGATTTATGCTAGAACGCACCAATAGGATCTCTCTAGCTTGTGCTTGGCTCTGCCCACCTCCGTGTCTGTTCTGTCCACTATGACTCATTTCTTCCCAATGGAAACGATAGGCTGTGGTCCATCTTGGTTAAATAAATATCTTTGGTGGCAGTGTTGTATTTTGAGACAGTGTTGAATAAGCTAAGTAGCCAATAGGCAGAGGGTAGCATTTGTCTGATTCTCTGTAGTAATGGTATAGGAATAATAATGAATTGTATTTTGTAAAATGGTTTCTTGCATCAAACACAACATACTTAGTCACCTCCATGTCTGAAGGACAAGTGAATACAGGTTAATGTCAAGCCCTGCATGTTTTTTAATTCAAAAGTCTCATAGAATGTAGGCCTACATTGAACACCACACATTTGCTGTTACTGTAGGCTGAATGATAGAACAGCTATTTCCATATGAAATGTTATGGGATGCATTTTTCTCCATTGTTTTTGATGGTAGGCCTACATTATAATTAAATAGCCACAGTAGCCTACTTGGCCACTGTTAAAACTGTACCTTAAAGTGGGTACAGCCTCAGTGATCACAGTAAACGCGAGCCAGAATCTTTTTTTTTAACCTTTATTTAACTAGGCAAGTCAATTAAGAATAAATTCTTATTTACAATGACGGCCTACCCCATCCAAACTCGGAACACGCTAGGCCAATTGTGCACCGCCCTATGGGACTCCCAATCACAGCCGGATGTGATGCAGCCTGGATTCGAGATACAGTGCCTTAGACCACCGCGCCACTCGGGTTGCACATCATTTTTACAATGTTCAAATCTGCGCCAGGCATATCTGAAATTTACTCAGTGCCAGAAAAAAATAAAGGAACATTGACCCTATTACCCTTCAATATTTGCAGATCTGAAGGATCTGGATAGGTATTACCCGGAGAGGAGCTTCCAACATACAGATCTGTATATTTTACTATAAGTATTTATATATTTCTGCAACCAGCCCTGTTTACATGTATAATCAACCAATCACATCTAAACTGACACTTACACACACACACTCACCACTTATGCTGCTGCTGCCATACTGTTTACCATTATTATTATTTTTTTATCCTGCTACCAGTCACTTTCTCCTAATCTCTGCCTGTGTACATATCTACCTCAATACTCCTGTATCCCTGTACATTGTACAACTGGTACTGACCCTGTATTTACTGTAGCTTCCTATCTTAATTCTCATGTTTTTACATTTTCTTATTAGTTATACTATTTTGATATTGAATGCTGCACTGTAGGGTAAGGCTGGCAAGTTAAGCATTTCACTGTGCTTGAGCATATGACCACAAAAAATGACCACAAAAAACTTGAACATTGAAGGGTGCAGTAAGTGCCAAATGGAAGGTTAGGGAACGAATCAGGACTGGCTGAGACACTCACCATTCACCACCAGCAAAACAGCTCCTTCCCCCTCAGTCTTCTCAATCTTGTTTTTCTTATAAACACTGTACACACACCAGAAGGCCCCAGAGTCTTCTATGGTCAGGTTTGTGATGGTGATGTCCATTTTGTTGAGTCTTCCGTTAGTCGTCAATCTGAGTTTGAACCTCTCGTGGAGGATTAATTTTTTTGTTTCCTGGTGAAAGTAGAGGACTGGAATCTCTTTTGTTAGGCGCATGTACACACCCAGGTTTTCTTGGTCTGGCAGAGAGGTGCTGCAGTGGATGGTCATAGTGTCTCCCTCCTGCTTTCGGACCAGCAGTCCCTTGCTGCCTTTCATGAGCAGATGGGAGAATGAAAAAAAAAAACACCATACAGTACCAGTCAAAAGTTGACACACCTACTTATTCCAGGGTTTTTCTTTATTTTTACTATTTTCTACATTGTAGAATAATAGTGAAGACATCAAAACTATGAAATAACACATATGGAATCATGTAGTAACCAAAAAAGTGTTAAACAATTCAAAATATATTTTATATGTGAGAATCTTCAAAGTACGTGTTATTTCATAGTTTTGATGTCTTCACTATTATTCTACAATGTTGAAAATAATAAAAAATAAAGAAAAACCCTGGAATGAGTAGGTGTGTCCAAACTTTTGACTGGTCCTGTATGTGTCAGATGTTTGTTCTTTAAAGATAAACCAACACCAATCAGTTAAGGAGATCTTCACTACCTAAAACTAGTTTCACACAAGTCTGGGTCTATTTTGGGATTATGAATACAAGGAACCATATACTACTCTACCCTCATTTGAATATTGCACTTGAAAAATAAATTACTTAAACAACCTCTTTTGTACATCTATGATATTGCAACTCTATAGATTACAGTGGACTCCTGAAAAAGGCAATGTCTTGGGACTGTTGTGCCAGAGCATGCAGTTATCAGGAACAAGCTATTGAAAATCATGTCATTGAAATGTGACTGGAAAACTGTATTGTACTTAAAGAATTCACATTTATTCAAAGAGCACTTATCAAGAGTCGAATGTACATAATATATTTTAAAGTGTAAAACTGACTAGATGAAATGTTAAATCAAAAATTTTCCATCACCTCCCAATGGAAAATTTAAATAAACACCACTCACCTTTCTCAGCCAGGGTGCTGCAAAGGAGACAGAGGAAGATTGCACAACACAGACAGAATGCAGACATCGTGCTGAAACAACATGAGCTTCACATCACAACTAAACTGAGCCTTCAAATAACAGGAAATATATAGTATGTCTATACCACAGTGGTGTCTGCTCTAGAACCGCTCCACCAATAGGAACACGAAGTAGGCCGACTTTACGCTTAGGTTCTGAACAAATGAGGTAGGCCTAATAAACCAAAATAAAATGACAAAATAACATACAGAGAATCAAGACCTGAACTTATTTCAGGTGCAATTATGGGTGTCAGTATGTGACAGAATCATAGGTTAGGAATAAATTAGGTTAAACAACAAAACACAATTATTTGACTAACTTTTACGTCACTACAATCGAAATCAAAATATGTATGTTTTACTCCATACATTTTCCCTGACACCTGTGGAGGCAATTAATATTCATGACATACTACAGTCGTGGCCAAAAGTTTTGAGAATGACAAATATTAATTTTCACAAAGTCTGCTGCCTCAGTTTGTATGATGGCAATTTGCATATACTCCAGAATGTTATGAAGAGTGATCAGATGAATTGCAATTAACTGCAAAGTCCCTCTTTTCCATGCAAATGAACTGAATCCCCAAAAACATTTCCACTGCATTTCAGCCCTGCCACAAAAGGACCAGCTGACATCATGTCAGTGATTCTCTCGTTAACACAGGTGTGAGTGTTGACGAGGACAAGCCTGGAGATCACTCTGTCATGCTGATTGAGTTTGAATAACAGACTGGAAGCTTCAAAAGAAGGGTGGTGCTTGGAATCATCGTTCTTCCTCTGTCAACCACGGTTACCTGCAAGGAAACACGTGCCGTCATCATTGCTTTGCACAAAAAGGACTTCACAGCCAAGGATATTGCTGCCAGTAAGATTGCACCTAAATCCACCATTTATCAGATCATCAAGAACTTTAAGGAGAGCAGTTCAATTGTTGTGAAGAAGGCTTCAGGGCGCACAAGAAAGTACAGCAAGCTCCAGGACCGTCTCCTAAAGTTGATTTAGCTGTGGGATCGTGTCACCACCACTACAGAGCTTGCGCAGGAATGACAGCAGGCAGGTGAGAGTGCATCTGCACGCACAGTGAGGCGAATACTTTTGGAGGATGGTCTGGTGTCAAGAAGGGCAGCAAAGAAGCCACTTCTCTCCAGGAAAAACATCAGGGACAGACTGATATTCTGGAAAAGGTACAATGAATGGACTGCTGAGGACTGGGGTCCTTTTCTCTGATGAATCCCCCAAGCAGCTGATTGGTCGACTCCACGGCTAATTGGAGCTGACCCAGCCCCCTCGTCAAGTTACAGCTGTATCCGATTACACTCCTTCTGAAGCTATAAAAAAGCCAGTGTTCTGTTCAGAAGGGAGATCATTGCAGAGATATAGATTGCAGAAAGATCATTACTGAGAGAGGAGGCTGATGGCTGAGGGTGATATACTGTGTTGGTTGTTCTCAGAGGGAGATGATTAGTCTGTCCTGTATTGGTTGAGTGAGAGAGCTGATTGGTTATATCTGTGTGTCAATAGGACGCAGTGTTTTGGTTATTGAAATGGTTTGTGTTATTCTGTTTCATTTGTTTCCAGGGGGAAAGGGGAAGGCACCTTGGGAGTGCTTAGGCAAGAGGCCCACGGGCATACATATTCCCGTAGTATATTCACTGTCTAGGCACACTAGGTAAGACCTGGG
Organism: Oncorhynchus mykiss; assembly: GCF_057628025.1. Lineage (NCBI taxonomy): Eukaryota > Metazoa > Chordata > Actinopteri > Salmoniformes > Salmonidae > Oncorhynchus > Oncorhynchus mykiss. Next base: position 92,622,732 of record NC_143033.1, on the reverse strand, counting down.
AGGACCACCCCCGGTATTTTGGTTAGGGCACCAGGTGGTGCCATATTAGGTAAATAGTGTTTAGGCAGGTAAGATAGAAGAGGAGGCTTTGAGATTAACTAACTTTCTTTGCTTTGGTTCCGTCCAGCCACTTTTCCCCATATTACCGTGTGACGGAATAAATTTATTGTAAACGGTACCACTCTCTGCCTTTGTCATCCTTACTCGCACCTACAGTCCCATACCTCTTTCACTTCACTGGGATTTGAGTTGTAGCAGGGTATTGCGTTCCCTCTTCATAGAGGCGTGCATAACAGTGACGAACAATGCCTTTTCCAGCACGAAGGAGCACTTTGCCATAAGGCAGAAGTGATAACTAAGTGGCTTGGGGAACAAAACATCGATATTTTGGGTCCATGGCCAGGAAACTCCCCAGACCTTAATCCCATTGAGAACTTGTGGTCAATCCTCAAGAGGCGGGTGGACAAAAAATACATATATCTGACAAACTCCAAGCATTGATTATGCAAGAATGGGCTGCCATCAGTCAGGATGTGGCCCAGAAGTTAATTGACAGCATGCCAGGGCGGATTGCAGAGGTCTTGGAAAAAGAAGGTTCAACACTGCAAATATTGACTCTTTGCATCAACTTCATGTAATTGTCAATAAAAGCCTTTGACACTTATGAAATGCTTGTAATTAGATTTCATAATTCCATAGTAACATCTGACAAAAATATCTAAAGACATTTGTGTCATTCTCAAAACGTTTGGCCACGACTATACTGTTTAATTAGACATAGAATTCAGTTTTTTACTTAAAGATTGTCCATTGTTAAATGCTTGTATTTTTTCTAACCTGATACAAAGTTGTCTTTGTGTGACTTGGTCATAAGACTGGGTGATTTCGTAAGATCCGTTTGGGTGCGACCGCAGCATGTGACACATCCCGTTTTTTTTTTTGCAGGAACTCAGCTGTATGGGAAGTTGCAGGAAGGAGCACATTATAGTGTGAACTGTGACGAACGCAGTTACAGTATATGGTTGAGCCCTTGTGCTATCAACCTCAGGCTATCTCCTTTTAGACACTATGCTCCGCCCATTTCCACCCATCTGCTAAACTGCCACGAAGATAGAGGTTGCATTTTCTATAAAAGCTGAGAGCCAATGCTATTCGTTGGGCTTTCTGATTACGCACTGTTGAGTGATTGTCATTTATTGCTTCATTTTTGCAAATCTTATAATAGTTGTTTGAAAGAATCTGCAGTCTCTCTTCCCATAGAATGTCTACCACACACCCAAAAGTACTTGTTAAATTTTGAATGCTTAGCAGGAGAGGGGCACCTGCCAGTAGCCACTGCGGAGGTCTAGTGAGGAGAACCAGGAGGACCCTGGGACCAGGGCGTGTGTTTCGTACCGCCTGTCCGTCAACCCCTTCAGTCCGCCCACCAGAATCCGATTTCCGTGCTTATAAACCCAGGGTCATTACACTACTCCCTCCTTTCAAAGAACTCGTCTTCGCGCTAGCTTGCGACTCTACGTCTTACAGGAACTCGCTCACCGGTGTGGGATTCTGTGTTTTACATTATAGCCATTACCATATATATGATTAAATATTATCGGATGTTGGCTGTGTGAGGTATCTGCATTTGTGCACTTGAGCATCATCATGAGATTGAACAACTGCTTGCTACATCTGCTTTGCCTGTTTGTGTGTGTGACAATATTGAGCAACATGGTATGACTTGCTGCATGTTACAAAGTTGTGGTTAATCAGGCATAGCTCATCACGAGGCTTAACTGAGATGGAAAAATACTGAACAACACAATAGCAGGAACTGAGAAACTGTTACAACTAGAGTGTGGTACCAACACATAGTTAATCTACACAACAGCAGATGTCGGACTCCAAGGAGCACCAAGAGGCTGGGACCAGCCTGAGTGCCTGCGATAGGCTGAGCAAGTTTAAACCACGCTCAGCCTCTACTGTGATAGGACAATGGAGGGGTTGGAACTATTTCTATCACGGTATAAACACTATTGTTCTATACTTGCCAGTCAGTTCTCTGTTCTACCCTGCGTGGTGTTACAGTGAACCCGTATATACGAAAATTGCATTTGCCCTTTATTGCTTGAATTTAATTAAAGACAGATTCTGACTTTCATTCTTCCTGATACCGGATTCGAAAGACGCAGCCTCTGACCGGCCAAGCACACGCACTGTCGTGGATGCAAGGTCCGATCACTTCTGACACCAATGTAATGAAACAGCAGGGAGCAGGTCTCAAACCCTCAACCTTCTAGCCGGAGGTCCGGCGCGCTATCGACTGTGCCGCAAAAGCATGCTCTAGCGGCTCCGCGCTTATAAACCCAGGGCCGCTACAGTATATATGCCTAGCTAGAGAATGAATTAGCTAACTAACGTTAGCCTGCCTAGCTGGACATTCTGAAGAAGTAAGATGTTTTATTTCTACAATTTCCAAAAGGTAACCCAACAAAAACATATGTACTATATGTGTTTGTGCAGTCATGTGCATTAGTAGCACCATTTCTAGCTTTTTTTCCATTTGTTTTTAGTTACACTTGTACGTAAAACTTCTCCATTGATGTTGTTTTATGTTTTCGCTGACTTTTATTAGCGGATGTACAATCGTCGCGAATTGAATTATGGGGAGTTTCAGACCCCGGAGTACACTCGCAAAGTTGACTCAAAACGAGGGCTGAGGGGCTTATGTTGCAAACTTTCCTTGCTTGGCTAATAATTTGGACCACCCGCCAAGATGGAACAGGACCTAGAACTGTTCTGCCTGCTGCATGGGGACAGGGGAAGAAGATCATGTGACAGGCAGATTATCATGGCTCAAGGGCAGCGGGAGAGAGAGAGAAAGGCAACTGTGATGGTGAGATAACGCCCAGTAGACACAGACAGTGCAAATGTGGTGGAAATGTCAGTCAGCAAACAAGATCCTTTGCTGATACAAAGGTGGATGGATGTGGCTCACTGAACAATGTTTATTTGACTTTAGATTCAAAAGCACGACAATAAATATATTTTCTACAATATATTGCGGAGACAAATGACAAAAAAGGCTAATCCACACATGTAGTTGGAGCATGTCCTACACACCTTTAGTTGTATTAACAGAGCAATTAGATTGTTTGTTCTCAGATAATGTAATTGTGGCTAAATCTAGGCTAATCATTCTTAAATATCTTCAATAAAAGTATAGCCCTCTGTCCTACATTATAGAAGACTGTAGAATGACTTTTATTAGCGGATGTACAATCATCGCAAATTGAATTATGGGGAGTTTCAGGCCCCGGAGTACACTCGAAAAGCTGACTAAAAACGAGGGTTGAGGGGCTTATGTTGCAAACTTTCTTAGCTTGGCTAATAATTTGGACCGCCCGCCAAAATGGCGACGGGGATTCCGTTAAGGGCATAAGGCGAGGGTGTCTGTTAAGTGTTTGGACCTAATACCATGTTGGTATGCGGCTTTATTAACGCAATTACATTTTTTCCCCATATTTTTTGCAAACTGATGCCAAAATTAATTGATGCCGAAATAACAAGCAAAACTATTTTTTATTATTTATTTTATCTTTTATTTAACTAGGCAATTCAGTTAAGAACAAATTCTTATTTACAAAGACAGCCTACCGGGGAACAGGGGGTTAACTGCCTTGTTCAGGGGCAGAATTACAGATTTTTACCTTGTCAAGCTTGGGGATTTGATCCAGCAACCTTTCGGTTACTGGCCCAACGCTCTAACCACTGCCACCTCAAAGCCCCCCACGAATATATATATATATATATATATATATATATATATATATATATATATATATATAAATATAATTTTAAGCTAAAAGTGTGGTGCTCAAAACAGGTGGGAGTTGTCAGACATTGAATATCTTGTTAAGCATGGTCAAGTTAATAAATGCTGTGGATGATGCATTAACCCCCCCAGACCAGTGGAGGCTGCTGAGGGGAGGATGACTCATAGTAATGTCTGGAATGGAGTAAATGGAATGGTATCAAACACATTGAAGACGTGGTTTCCAAGTGGTTGATACCACTCCATTGACTAAATTTCAGCCATTATTATGAGCCATTCTCCCCTCCGCAGCTTTTACTGGCTCAGACACACCAAAGATACAGTCCTTCCGAACTGAGCTGCAGGATAGGGAGGGAACTACTTAGGGGTCTGACAACTTGGATGGAAAATTACTGAAAATAATAGCTGACGATATTGACACCACTATATTGTGGATAAAGAGTTACCTGACAACAGAACACAGATGGTGTTATTTAATGGAAGCCTCTCCAACATAATCCAGTAGAATCAGGAATTCCATTTTTTTCAAAGCCAGTGTGTCTATGTATGAGGATGACTCACCACAAACACGTCAGTTACTACAGCGAGTGAAATTACTGCAACACTTAACAAAGAGCTGCAATTAGTTTTAGAACGGGTGGCAAGGAATAAGTTAGTCCTAAATATTTCAAAAACTAAAAGCATTGTATTTAAATCTTGTAATAAATGTAGAAATTGAGCAAGTTGAGGTGACTAATCTGCTTGGAGTATTCCTGGATTGTAAACTGTCCATGGTCAAAACATGTTAATACAATAGTAGCTAAGATGGGGAGAAGTCTATCCATAATAAAGCTCTGCCTTGTTAACACTATCAACAAGGCAGGTCCTACAGGCCCTAGTTGTCACACCTGGACTAGTGTTCAGTCGTGTGGTCAGGTGCCACAAAGAGGGACCTTGGAAAATGACAATTGGCACAGAACAGGGCAGCACGACAAGCCCTTAAATGTACATGGAGAGTTAACATAAATAATGTAAATCTCTCGTGGCGCAAAGTGGAGGAGAGATCGACTTCATCACTACTTGTTTTTGTAAGAAGTGTTGACATGCTGAATGCACCAAGGCGTCTGTTTATACTACTGGCACACAGCTCGGACACCCATCCATACCCCACAAGACATGCCACCAAAGGTCTCTTTACAATCCAGAATAGACTATGGGAAGCACACAGTACTACATAGAACCATGGCTACATGGCTCTATTCCACATCAGGTAACTGATGCAAGCCGTAGAATCAGATTTCAAAAACAGGTAAAAATCCACATTATGGAAAAGTAGAGGCACAGACACACACGTACACATGGATTTTGTGTTGTAGATAAAAGTGGCCTGAGGGAACACAATGTGTTGTGAAAAGTGGTATGAAATGTAATATTTGAAATTGTATATAACTGCCTTAATGTTCCTGGACCCCAGGAAGAGCAGCTGCTGCCTTGGCAGGAACTAAAGGAGATCTTTATTAAATACAAATACCATCAGCCCATTGGTGTTTTTATAACACAGCTACAGAGTTCAATGGCTGTGATGGGAGAAAACTGAGGATGGATCGACAACATTGGAGTGACTCCACATAAATAACCTAATTGACAGCGAAAATTTTACAACAATTATTGCATTGTGTTTGCACAAGGTGCTGAAGTAATACTGCAACAAAAAAATATCAAATACATTTTTAGACTTTGGGACAAACCCAACACATCAGAGTAACTGACTCCTTATTTTCAAGCATAGAGGTGGCTGATTCATGGTATGTGTATGCTTGACATCAGCACATACTGGGGAGTTTTTGGGGATAAAAAGAAGCAGGATAGAGCAAAGCACAGGTAAAATCCTAGAGGAAAACCTGCTTCACACCAGACACCGGTAGAGGAATTCACTGTTCCGCCAGACAATAATCTAAAACACAAAGCCTAATATAAACTGTTGTTCCTTACCTAGAAGACAGTGAAGTTCCTGAGTGGCCAAGTTACAGTTCTGTACTTAGATCTGCTTAAATCTATGGCAAGACTTAAATTGCTGTCTAGCAAAGATACCCAACACCGTCACAGAGATTGAAGAAATGTGAAAATATGGACAAATATTGCACAAAACAGGTGTGCAAAGCTCTTATGAAACTTACCCAAGAATAAGTAACAGTATTTTAGTGATTAATTTTTCATTAATCTTTAAAAACAATATAATTTTTTACCCACTTTGACAGAGTATTTTATGTAATGATACCGACACACAGGACAAAACCCCAGCCAGCTCTCTCCAGCCCTGCCTGCACTCCCCACCACCAAAACACAGGACAAAACCACAGCCAGCTCTCTCCAGCCCTGCCTGCACTCCCCACCACCAAAACACAGAACAAAACCACAGCCAGCTCTCTCCAGCCCTGCCTGCACTCCCCACCACCAAAACACAGGACAAAACCCCAGCCAGCTCTCTCCAGCCCTGCCTGCACTCCCCACCACCAAAACACAGGACAAAACCACAGCCAGCTCTCTCCAGCCCTGCCTGCACTCCCCACCACCAAAACACAGGACAAAACCCCAGCCAGCTCTCTCCAGCCCTGCCTGCACTCCCCACCACCAAAACACAGGACAAAACCCCAGCCAGCTCTCTCCAGCCCTGCCTGCACTCCCCACCACCAAAACACAGGACAAAACCCCAGCCAGCTCTCTCCAGCCCTGCCTGTACTCCCCACCACCAAAACACAGGACAAAACCCCAGCCAGCTCTCTCCAGCCCTGCCTGCACTCCCCACCACCAAAACACAGGACAAAACCCCAGCCAGCTCTCTCCAGCCCTGCCTGCACTCCCCACCACCAAAACACAGAACAAAACCCCAGCCAGCTCTCTCCAGCCCTGCCTGCACTCCCCACCACCAAAACACAGGACAAAACCCCAGCCAGCTCTCTCCAGCCCTGCCTGCACTCCCCACCACCAAAACACAGGACAAAACCCCAGCCAGCTCTCTCCAGCCCTGCCTGCACTCCCCACCACCAAAACACAGGACAAAACCCCAGCCAGCTCTCTCCAGCCCTGCCTGCACTCCCCACCACCAAAACACAGGACAAAACCACAGCCAGCTCTCTCCAGCCCTGCCTGCACTCCCCACCACCAAAACACAGGACAAAACCCCAGCCAGCTCTCTCCAGCCCTGCCTGCACTCCCCACCACCAAAACACAGGACAAAACCCCAGCCAGCTCTCTCCAGCCCTGCCTGCACTCCCCACCACCAAAACACAGGACAAAACCCCAGCCAGCTCTCTCCAGCCCTGCCTGCACTCCCCACCACCAAAACACAGGACAAAACCCCAGCCAGCTCTCTCCAGCCCTGCCTGCACTCCCCACCACCAAAACACAGGACAAAACCCCAGCCAGCTCTCTCCAGCCCTGCCTGCACTCCCCACCACCAAAACACAGGACAAAACCCCAGCCAGCTCTCTCCAGCCCTGCCTGCACTCCCCACCACCAAAACACAGGACAAAACCCCAGCCAGCTCTCTCCAGCCCTGCCTGCACTCCCCACCACCAAAACAAAACCACAGCCAGCTCTCTCCAGCCCTGCCTGCACTCCCCACCACCAAAACACAGGACAAAACCCCAGCCAGCTCTCTCCAGCCCTGCCTGCACTCCCCACCACCAAAACACAGAACAAAACCACAGCCAGCTCTCTCCAGCCCTGCCTGCACTCCCCACCACCAAAACACAGAACAAAACCACAGCCAGCTCTCTCCAGCTCTGCCTGCACTCCCCACCACCAAAACACAGGACAAAACCCCAGCCAGCTCTCTCCAGCCCTGCCTGCACTCCCCACCACCAAAACACAGGACAAAACCCCAGCCAGCTGTCTCCAGCCCTGCCTGCACTCCCCACCACCAAAACACAGGACAAAACCCCAGCCAGCTCTCTCCAGCCCTGCCTGCACTCCCCACCACCAAAACCCCGGCCAGCTCTCTCCAGCCCTGCCTGCACTCCCCACCACCAAAACACAGGACAAAACCCCAGCCAGCTCTCTCCAGCCCTGCCTGCACTCCCCACCACCAAAACACAGGACAAAACCCCAGCCAGCTCTCTCCAGCTCTGCCTGCACTCCCCACCACCAAAACACAGGACAAAACCCCAGCCAGCTCTCTCCAGCCCTGCCTGCACTCCCCACCACCAAAACACAGGACAAAACCCCAGCCAGCTCTCTCCAGCCCTACCTGCACTCCCCACCACCAAAACACAGGACAAAACCCCAGCCAGCTCTCTCCAGCCCTGCCTGCACTCCCCACCACCAAAACCCAGGACAAAACCCCAGCCAGCTCTCTCCAGCCCTGCCTGCACTCCCCACCACCAAAACACAGGACAAAACCCCAGCCAGCTCTCTCCAGCCCTGCCTGCACTCCCCACCACCAAAACACAGGACAAAACACCAGCCAGCTCTCTCCAGCCCTGTCTGCACTCCCCACCACCAAAACACAGGACAAAACCCCAGCCAGCTCTCTCCAGCCCTGCCTGCACTCCCCACCACCAAAACCCCAGCCAGCTCTCTCCAGCCCTGCCTGCACTCCCCACCACCAAAACACAGGACAAAACCACAGCCAGCTCTCTCCAGCCCTGCCTGCACTCCCCACCACCAAAACACAGGACAAAACCCCAGCCAGCTCTCTCCAGCCCTGCCTGCACTCCCCACCACCAAAACACAGGACAAAACCCCAGCCAGCTCTCTCCAGCTCTGCCTGCACTCCCCACCACCAAAACACAGGACAAAACCCCAGCCAGCTCTCTCCAGCCCTGCCTGCACTCCCCACCACCAAAACACAGGACAAAACCCCAGCCAGCTCTCTCCAGCCCTGCCTGCACTCCCCACCACCAAAACACAGGACATAACCACAGCCAGCTCTCTCCAGCCCTGTCTGCACTCCCCACCACCAAAACCCAGGACAAAATCCCATCTCCAGAATAACAGTTAAATCAATTTGTATTCCTCATTGTAACAAAATGTGAAGAAATCTACAGGGGTTGAATACTTTTAATTACAGTGCCAGAATCATAACACTCCTGGTAACACTCCTGGTAACACTCCTGGTAACACTCCTGGTAACACTCCTGGTAACACTCCTGGTAACACTCCTGGTAACACTCCTGGTAACACTCCTGGTAACACTCCGACGCTACGGAAACAGTCCTGTCCTGGTGCTCTGCTGGGACTGCTGTATCCTCAGGCTCTGGTTCCATGGGGGACAACAGGAATACCAACACTGTTATACACTATTTTACCATACACATTTTATAAACTGCATTTGACTATGAATTTGATTGTTTTGACAGGAATCCTCTTCCATTAGGTAGACAAATATAATATACTCAAACATACCTTCTGCCACAACAGAGTCTTCCTGTGTCACTGGTTCATCTGGAAAGGGAAACCAGAAGCAACCTTTTACAGGGGTTGATACTGTGTGCTCTATCATGGTTGGTGATTTGTTACAGAGACAATAGAATAACAAATCCTGAATTCCCATCTGGGGAGGAGAAGGAGAGCAATAGAGAAACTAAAAGAATAAAAACTAAACTAAGTCATCTTGTCTGAGTTAGTTCTCCATTCCACTTATTCTACAGCAACATCCTGGCATTTAGCCAGAACAGAAAGTACTCTACTAATCTTCCCAGTACTCTGCATTCCTCTCTGCGGAGACTGAAAAGCAGGGTCATGTTCACTAGGCATGAAATGGAAAGAAGCAGTCTGAAATGGGGAAGAACTATCTGAATAACTTCTTGAAACATTTTTGCAACAGTGTGCCCTAATGGACATGACCCTGGGTGCTCACCTTGTCTGAGTCTTCTGGCTTGAAACAGCTTGAGAAGCAGCAGTCCAATGGCAAGAGAGCCTACTACCACACATACAGCAGCCACACTCATGTAACTGTTCTTTGGAATCTCCTTTTCAGTGCTGGTCTCGTACTGTAACACTAACACACAAAATCAGAATCATTATAAATGAAAATCACGCCACATTCAGGTATGCAATCAATTAGGTCATGTTTGTAGGGTAAGTCAATTTATATTGGATACTAATAGAGGTTAATGTGAGAAAAGCAAGAATTCTTGATGGATCCTCTGCACAGTGGAAATCATGATGCAAAAAGGAGAATACTAAATGGTCAGTGTTAGGGTGTGAGGAAGGCACTTTGAATTCAAAACTACACTGCTCAAAAAAATAAAGGGAACACTTAAACAACAATGTAACTCCAAGTGAATCACACTTCTGTGAAATCAAACTGTCCACTTAGGAAGCAACACTGATTGACAATAAATTTCACATGCTGTTGTGCAAATGGAATAGACAACAGGTGGAAATTATAGGCAATTAGCAAGACACCCCCAATAAAGGAGTGGTTCTGCAGGTCGTGACCACAGACCATTTCTCAGTTCCTATGCTTCCTGGCTGATGTTTTGGTCACTTTTGAATGTTGGCGGTGCTTTCACTCTAGTAGCGGTAGCATGAGACGGAGTCTACAACCCACACAAGTGGCTCAGGTAGTGCAGCTCATCCAGGATGGCACATCAATGCGAGCTGTGGCAAGAAGGTTTGCTGTGTCTGTCAGAGTAGTGTCCAGAGCATGGAGGCGCTACCAGGAGACAGGCCAGTACATCAGGAGATGTGGAGGAGGCCGTAGGAGGGCAACAACCCAGCAGCAGGACCGCTACCTCCGCCTTTGTGCAAGGAGGAGCACTGCCAGAGCCCTGCAAAATGACCTCCAGCAGGCCACAAATGTGCATGTGTCTGCTCAAACGGTCAGAAACAGACTCCATGAGGGTGGTATGAGGGCCCGACGTCCACAGGAGGGGGTTGTGCTTACAGCCCAACACTGTGCAGGACGTTTGGCATTTGCCAGAGAACACCAAGATTGGCAAATTCGCCACTGGTGCCCTGTGCTCTTCACAGATGAAATCAGGTTCACACTGAGCACATGTGACAGACATGACAGTCTGGAGACGCCGTGGAGAACTTTCTGCTGCCTGCAACATCCTCCAGCATGACCGGTTTGGCGGTGGGTCAGTCATGGTGTGGGGTGGCATTTCTTTGGGGGGCCGCACAGCCCTCCATGTGCTCGCCAGAGGTAGCCTGACTGCTATTAGGTACCGAGATGAGATCCTCAGACCCCTTGTGAGACCATATGCTGGTGCGGTTGGCCCTGGGTTCCTCCTAATGCAAGAAAATTGTAGACCTCATGTGGCTGGAGTGTGTCAGCAGTTCCTGCAAGAGGAAGGCATTGATGCTATGGACTGGCCCGCCCGTTCCCCAGACCTGAATCCAATTGAGCACATCTGGGACATCATGTCTCGCTCCATCCACCAACAACACGTTGCACCACAGACTGTCCAGTAGTTGGCGGATGCTTTAGTCCCAGTCTGGGAGGAGATCCCTCAGGAGACCATCCGCCACCTCATCAGGAGCATGCCCAGGGGTTGTAGGGAGGTCATACAGGCACGTGGAGGCCACACACACTACTGAGCCTCATTTTGACTTGTTTTAAGGACATTAAATCAAAGTAGGATCAGCCTGTAGTGTGGGTTTCCACTTTAATTTTGAGTGTGACTCCAAATCCAGAGCTCCATGGGTTGATAAATTTGATTTCCATTGACAATGTGTGATTTTGTTGTCAGCACATTCAACTATGTAAAGAAAAAAGAATTTTATAAGAATATTTCATTCATTCAGATCTAGGATGTGTTATTTTAGCGTTCCCTTTATTTTTTTGAGCAGCGTATGTGTAAAGCCCTTCGTTTTTCCTGACTGGGAAATACTCAGGGCCCGACCTATAAACGTTGGGACTCCAAAAGCTTTGAGCTGACCTGTGAGGTTACCTGTGAGCTGAACTGTGAGGTTACCTGTGACCTTCAGCATGAAGTTACAATGTGTGATTCCACTGTCAGTGTTCACCACACACTCATACGGACCCTCGTCTTCAGGCTGGGTTTCTTTGACCAACAGGGACACAACTTTGTCTTTCTCATTGGCAGGTGGCATGGGAAGCTGATATTTTGGGTTCAGCTGCAACCTGGGATTGGAGGATTGTTGATTGAATATGTTGCATTTGAACACAGGTCCACCTTTGTGAAGATCATTCTGGTCCAACCTCCGCCACACGACCAGCTCTATGTTTACATTACCAGTGGATTTCTCACTGATGTTCACAGAGCACTCCAGGACTGCATCCTTCCCAGAGTCCACCTGGATGACCTGCTTCAACTCTGGGCCCTGACTTAGACCTGTTTAAGCACTAGATAGAAAAACACAATTAAACAGGACTGTGGTACAGAAAATGTTACATCTGACAGTGTAGTTTGGATAAAACAAAACTCCTGGACCATTCGTTGTGAGCATTTTGGAAGTTGTGGTGTTGGCAAAAGTATTACAAATTGTGCATGCATAATGACTTACTTTTGGATGTCTCCATCCCAGTGATGAGGAGAAACATGAGTGGACAAGCTGAAGACTAATGCCATGTTAAGGCCTTTCTCCTTAGTAGAAAAACAAACAGGGGTTCTGTGAAACTGTGGTCTCTCCACAGGAAAGGGTTCACACCTGACAATCAGTGGTTGAGCCAAATTAAAATCTGAGAGCAAGTGGATAGCCTGAATAATATGCATTGATTAATACAAGCATTGCCTTTTTTTGCTCGCTTACTAAAAGCGAGCAGGGTCAATGTACAAAAAATAAAGTCTCACACTATATACACTCCCAACAATTTAAAGAGTAAACCTAACAACCAACGTTTTGGCAAAAATCTAAATTTGTCAAATAATACTTGTCGACTAACAGTGAAAATCTTACTTACGGGCACTAATCAACAATGCAGAAAACGAAATTACAGAACAAATTAAGACAGGCAATACAGTGAGTTAAAAAAAAAACCCACTGCATTGCAGAAATTATTGTTCTTGGGTTGACCCATTCAATTGTTGGGAGCATATAGTGTGATTTTACTGTTAGTCAACACCTCTACAAACATGTAGGTGTGTCATGCGTCTTTCTAGACTGTTCAGTTACGACCAAAACTTACGCAGCAAAATAATACTTACAATTTGATTCCAATCTCCCTATAGTCCAGTCCTCGTGGCAAATCTTACGAGCTAAGAAATTACTTTCACTTTGTGGTTCAGCCTCGTTTGACTGTTCCCAGCAGTGGGAAGGAGGGGGCAACTCATTCCCACGCCGAATGTGTTCCAGACGGTATCAGCCCCCCCATGTGGACATTATTATAAAAGTGCTTTGGAAGTGTCTTAACATGTAAAATGGGATTTATCTGTAAAAAACAGGCTGACCAAATCGTTACTCAGATCTTTCACTTATGGCTTCAAATAGTTGGCTTACAGTAAATTATCCATGTGGTATAACATGCATAACTAAAAACATTTAAGAGCCACAAAATACATATTTCCTCCAATAAAAATTAAACCAGGAGCAAAATGAACAAATTCATATCAATCTTTATTGTATTTAGAAATTCACGCATCAAATCTTTTTTGAATACTTTTCTTTACCATTTACAACAGGGCGAGAATGAGACAAGCAAAAACATGCCCTTTCCATCAGGCGCAATATAGGCACACTACAGAATGGACTGAAATGGGGGGAGGGGAAAAAGAGATACATAAAGTGCTTCTGTCAACGGTTCTCTTTAATTAGGAAAAAAGTAAAAACATGAGGGGGTTGGCAGGTAGGGGGGAAATTCCATGGCTCAGAGGGGACGTGGTGGATTGTATCAGACAGTGGGGAAGAACAGTGGGACTGAGGTGGGGAAGGGGGAAATGGGGGCAATTCTTTCAAAAATAAAAACATTCCAACAAAACCAGACCTCAACCCAGGATGAGGCTGGACATGCCCCCTGGGGGGTTTCTTCGGCCGGAGGGGGCGGCTGCGTTGGCGGCAACTCCCGAGGGGGCAGAGGGCTGTGGTGCCTCCTCCTTCTGCTCCTTCTCTTCAGGTTCCTCGGGGCAGTCTACTTTACCACACAACACAGAGGAGACGACACTATCAGGGTCATAACTACCTGGCCCACTGATCAGAGATCTGATATGACTCAGGTTGAGTTCACACAGGCAACCAAACTGATCTTTGGCCCAATTATTGGCAAGAGAGCAGATCTGATTGCCCAAAAGGACAATTGTGGTAATACTTTTTTTTAAATGAATAAAATCAGTATTGGGCTGCCTGTGTAAGCACAGCCTATGATCTAGCCATGCTAGACTGGAGGCACAGCACTTCCTCACTACAAACACATATCTTCAACAAAAATATGAAATGCTGCATGAAACAATTGTAAAGAATATACTGAGTTACATTTCATATGACCTAAAATCAGTCAATTTAAATATATTATTTAGGCCCTAATCTGGGAATACAGATATGCATCTGTTGGTCACAGATACCTTCAAAAGAAATGGGGCTTGGGATCTCGCCGTCTAAGCATTACAATTGTGTTCGTTGTCCTTAGCTTATCTGCCTAAAACATAACCTCGCCGCCACAAATGGGGCACATTGTTCACAACATTGACATCAGCAAACCACTTGCCCACAAGACACCATACACATGCTCAGCGGTTGGACACTGCCACATTCCCTAAAACGACATTGGAGGCAGCTTATGGTAGAGAAATGACCATTAAATTATCTGGCTACAGCTCGTGGAGATTTCCTCAACTTGAGACATCTATGGCATTGTGACAAAACTGGCCTTTTACTGTCCCCAGCACAAGGTGCACCTGTGTAATGAGCAGGCTGTTTAAATCAGCTTCTTGATATGCTACACCTGTCAGGTGGATGGGTTCTCAAAGGAGAAATGCTCACAAGGGATGTAAACGAAGTTGTTCACAATGAGAGAAGACATTTCTTCATATGGAACACTTCTGGGATTTTATATTTCAGGTCATGAAACAAACACTTGACATGTTGCATTTATATTTATGTTCAGTGTAAATATCATCCAAACCTTGAATTGATAGGATGTTTGATAACAGTAGCACTTTGGTTGTAGCAAGGACAACCTGATGGGTCCTGCTACCACTTTCCAAATGATAGATCAACAGATAACCAATAGCAAGGGATAGATTCAGAAAAATGTGTTGCTTTCAGTAAAATGTGCATAAATGTACTAGCATAACTCAAATCAAAGCAGATGCAATAAATTGAACTCAACAGTCCTCCATGAGGCAAATCTCATCTGGAATGAAATCACACTGGTGGAGAAACAGGCTGTCAATTGCCCATTAGTGAAGTAGAATCTCAAAGTCAAATTTCCTGAGAGCCATTACAGTATGGCGTCGGTAGGGGCTTACAGCAGCACGTAGACAAAGTGTGTGTTAAGACAGTGTTTCTAAGCCTATTTTGGTATCAAGGAACATAAAGCTGTGTTTTTTCCTTCAGAACACTGCTTGGCTTACATTTTACACCTGAAAATTGTACAACATCAGTGTCAGTCAAACACTTGGAGGGACCAGACAAGATCCTCCCAGGGTCCGCTGCCAGTCCAGTACCATTTCAAGCCCCCGTCTACAGTGCTTAGACAAGACCATAACAGTGGAATGCCTTAACCCTCCATTATCCAAAGAACACACTATCACTAATGTTTGCAGCACCTGGAAGTTAATAAATATCCTTGCTCCTCATAGGAACATAATTATATCATTACAGAACAGATGACTGACCACAGACATTATGAAAGGGCACAACTGGATCAAAGAGAATCTGAGTTGTGACTACAAGGTGTTCCCTAAAAATAAAAAGCCTTAATAAAAGCCCTCTATGAGTCATGTGTTGTATAACTGGGACACCAGAGTTTCTCCTGGTTAGATCAACAAGGTCAGGACAAACTTCCCAGGTATGACAAATGTCATTGTTGAAAACAAAAGGAGAGACATGACCATGTTTAAAAAAGGCTGGAATTATCAGAGCTGCCACGGTCGACCATGATGCCATTCATTGTGGCCATTTGTAACTAATGGGAGTCATGCACTGCTGTTTAGACAGCTGAGAGAACGAGGAATGTGGAATCTTTCCTTCCAGTCTGGTAGGGACTTCTTTTAAGTGGTGTCTCTTCAAAAGACTTCAATGAGATTCATCATTGGAATCTAAATTATTTTAGTAGCAGTCAAAGATTTGAACACCTACTCATTCAAGGGTTCCTTTATTTTCACTATAGTAAAGTAAATAGTAAAGACAAACTATTAAATGGCATATGAAATCATGTAGTTAAAAAGTATATTTTTCAGGACCCTGTCTTTCAAAAATAATTTGTAAAAATCCAAATAACTTCACAGATCTTAATTGTAAATGGTTACAACACTTTCCCATGCTTGTTCAATGAACCATTAACAATTCATGAACACGCACCTGTGGAACGTTTGTTAAAACACTAACAGCTTACAGACGGAAGAAAATTAAGGTCACAGTTATGAAAGCTTAGGACACTAAAGAGGCCTTTCTACTGATTCTGGAAAAACACCAAAAGAAAGATGGCCAGGGTCACTGCTCATCTGCGTGATAGTGCCGTAGTCATGCTGCAAGGAGGCATGAGGACTGCAGATGTGGCCAGGGTAATAAATTGCAACGTCAGTACTGTGATACACCTAAGACAGCACTACAGGGAGACGGACGGACAGCTGAATGTCCTCGCAGTGGCAGACCACGTGTAACACCTGCACAGGATCAGTAAATCCAACATCACACCTACGGGACAGGTACAGGATGGCAACAACTGCCCAAGTTACACCAGGAACGCATAATCCCTCCATCAGTGCTCAGACTGTCCTCAATAGGCTGAGAGAGGCTGGACTGAGGGCTTGTAGGCCTGTTGTAAGGCAGGTCCTCACCAGACATCACCGGCAACAATGTCACCTATGGGCACAAACCCACCGTCGCTGGACCAGACAGGACTGGCAAAAAGCGCTCTTCACTGACGAGCTGCGGTTTTGTCTCACCAGGGATGATGGTCGGATTTGCGTTTATAGTTGAAGGAATGAGCGTTACACCGAGGCCTGTACTCTGGAGCGGGATCGATTTGGAGGTGGAGGGTCCGTCATAGTCTGGGACGGTGTGTCACAGCATCATCGGACTGAGCTTGTCGTCATTGCAGGCAATCTCTACGCTGTGCATTACAGAGAAGACATCCTCCTCCCTCACGTGGTACCCTTCCTGCAGGCTCATCCTGACATGACCCCCAAGCATGACAATGCCACCAGCCATACTGCACATTGTGTGTTATTTCCTGCAAGACCGGAATGTTAGTGTCCTGCCATGGCCAGCGAAGAGCCCGGATCTCAATCCCATTGAGCACGTCTGGGACCTATTGGATCGGAGGGTGAGGGCTAGGGCCATTCCCCCCAGAAATGTCCAGGAACTTGCAGGTGCCTTGGTGGAAGAGTGGGGTAACATCTCACAGCAAGAACTGGCAAATCTGATGCAGTCCATGAGATGCACTGCAGTACTTAATGCAGCTGGTGGCCACACCAGATTCTGACAGTTACTTTTGACGGCCCCTTGATTTCAGGGACACATTATTCAATTTAGGTTAGTCACATGTCTGTGGAACTTGTTCAGTTTGTGTCTCAGATGTTGAATCTTATGTTCATACACATATTTACATGTTAAGCTTGCTGAAAATAAAACGCGTTGACAGCGAGGACGATTCGTTTTAGATACTTCAAAGTAGCAACCCTTTGCCTTGATGACAGCTTTGCACACTTGACATTCTCTCAACCAGCTTCACCCGGTATGCTTTTCCCAACAGTCTTAAAGGAGTTCCCACATCTGCTCAGCACTTGTAGGCTGCTTTTCCTTCACTCCGCAGTCCAACTCATCCCAAACCATCTCAATTGGGTTGAGGTCAAGTGATTGTGGAGGCCAGGTCATCTGATGCAACACTGCATCACTCTCCTTCTTGGTCAAATAGCCCTTACACAGCCTGGAGGTGTGTTGGGTTATTGTCCTGTTGAAAAACAAATGATAGTCCCACTAAGCACAAACCAGATGGGATGGCGTATTGCTGTAGAATTCTGTGGTAGCCATGCTGATTAAGTGTGCCTTGAATTTTAAATAAATCAGACAGTGTCAGCAGCAAAGCGCCTCCACGCTTCATGCTGTGAACCACACATGCGGAGATACTCTGTTCACCTAGTCTGCGTCTCACAAAGGCACGGTGGTTGGAACCAAAAATCTAAAATCTAGACTCCTCAGACCAAAGGACAGACTTCCACTGGTCCAATGTCCATTGCTCCTGATTCTTGGCCCAAGCAAGTCTCTTATTGGTGTCATTTAGTAGTGGTTTCCATGCAGCAATTCAACCATGAAGGCCTTATTCCCGCAGTCTCCTCTGAACAGTTGATGTTGAGATGTGTCTGTTACTCGAACTCTGAAGCATTTATTCCGGCTGCAATTTCTGAGGCTGGTAACTCTTATGAACTTATCCTCTGTAGCAGAGGTAACTCTGGGTCTTCCTTTCCTGTGGCGGTTCTCATGAGACAGTTTCATCATAGTATTTCATTATTTTTGTGACTGCACTTGAATAAACTTTAAAAGCGCTTAATTTTCCAGATTAACACATGAAGGTCCGTCAAAGGAATGGACTGTCATTTCTCTTTGCTTATTTGAGCTGTTCTGGTCATAATATGGACTTGGTATTTTACCAAATAGGACCATCTTCTGTATACCACCCCTACCTTGTCACAACACAACTGATTGGCTCAAACACATAAAGGAAAGAAATTCCACAAAATAACTTTTAGAAAGATACACCTGTTAATTGAAATGCATTCCAGGTGACTACCTCATGATGCTGATTGAGAGAATGCCAAGAGTGTGCAAAGCTGTCAAGGCAAAGGGTGGCTACTTTGAAGAATCTAAAATATATTTTGATTTGTTTAACACATTTTTGGTTACTACATGACTCCATATGTGTTATTTAATATTTGATGTGTTCTTTATTATTCTACAATGTAGAAAATAGTACAAATAAAGAAAAACCTTTGAATGAATAGGTGTGTCCAAACTTTTGACTGGTACTGTACATAAATACCATATTAAAATACTGCCATTTGAAATGGAACCAGAGATACTTACCATTGTTTGCCTGCTGGCACTCCTCAACCTGTCAGATGGAGAATAATAACAGTCAGCATTTTACTTTATTTTGGCTGAGTCATTTTACTACATCAACGACATTTAAGTCAGTTCAAAAACACAGGACTGAGAATCACTGAAAACCATCCATGACAGGAGACTTGTAGAAACCAAGTCAAGTGTCTTACCAGTGGAAAACACACACATTACATCTATGAATAAAACAATGGCCGACACAAGTCAATGTCAGTGACCCCTCACCCTTACCCCTAAAGGAACGTTGATGGAGGTGATGACCTCGTCTGTCTCATTGTTTTTGGGGAAGAGGAGCGGCTGCTGGCACCGTCTAAGGGGGGCGGATGGTTCTCCGCACAGAGTACCCTTGGCCGTCCCGCCTACGGAGAGAAACAACACCCAGTTAATAAGTGATGACTCAGACTTCACAAATGAGTCAGAGGAGATGACCTCACTACTAGAGTTCTGTAAAGCAGACCTCCTCTGGGAGAGCTACCTCCTGTAGGTTTTCCAGCACACCTGATTCTACTAATTAGCTGCTGACCAGGACCTTGGATGAACTGACTCGGGTGAGTAACAACAGGGTTGGAGTAATAGCCTGCGTACACAGTAGCTCTCGGAGAGAAGGGTTTAGGTCAGTGATAGGGACTAGTGTTAGGCCTAATGAGTTAATGGAGTGTCAATGCTAGAAGTGCTAATAAAAACATGAGTTTCTTTACGGGTTGTTTCCACTTTAAATTTCATTGATCAAAACAAACGTATTCACTGGCCGGATTTTACAATTTGGTTGAATGGGTCTAAATGGATTAAAGACTGGTGTGGAAGGCTGGTAACAGTTTGCTTTACCATCTTGATTTGTGGTGCATTCCTGTTTAAGTGGAACTGAGTGACTAACATGCAGTATGGCAATGTTTTTACTGAGCATAATGCTGCTAGGAACTATTTGCCAAGATGACATGAGAAAATGCAGAAAACCACTAATGTAAACAAATCTGATGGCCTACCTATCAGTCTCAGACAGATACCAACAGACCAAGCAGCAAAGCAGCCAGTGGATGTAGGCTAATCCAGACAAATGCTGAGCCAAAACTCATAGGCTAACCCACATACCCCACTCAGCGAAAGGGCATTTTGGCCAACATTTAAGCTAGGCTACAGTCCCATACAAACTCCCACTGAGCAACAACTGTAGAGCAGAAACAATGGGAAGTCAACAGATTGGTCTACCTGCCATCTATGACTAGAAGGAACAAAGCCAGACAAGGGGATGATTCTTGGTCAATATATCACTGCTTGTTAATGAAGTGAGAGGAGGAGGCATTGTGAAGTAATGGCACAGTGACTCAACAAGGTCTCCTTTATTATGGCTCTGCATCTGTTTATCAGGCCCTGCTGAATGACTGCTTTAATGCTTTTACATTAGCTTTGGCAATGGGACATAAACCTTGGACATGGCCAATAAGTGATGCTTTAATTGACTATAGTGCCATTACATTTAAATTAAACATTGAGATTGATGTAGGTCTATATCTAGCTGTACAATGTTAAGCTGAAACATCTGGATTTTTGGCCATTATGTAGGAGGTACTTCATGACCAAATCTTCACCCGGATATTTTTTTATGGAGTGTAATTCCAAAATGTGCGTCACAGTTCCCATTTCTGAGGCTAAAAGATAAACAGGCAGAGATAAGTCACACTGGTTCAGTGGCTTGTTATGAAGCTCAGTACTTTTTTATTTAACTAGGCAAGTCAGTTAAGAACAAATTCTTATTTACAATGATGGCCTACGGTACTGCTCTGACTGCAGAATGGCTTGTGTGGGGCTGGGAGTTGGCCCTTGAATAAAACCCACTAAGGATCATCTCAAGGCCATGGTGAGTTTAACCGGGCATCACCAGAAAAGGCTATGGCAAAAGCAATGTAAGCAGAGGCCAAAGGCTGAATTTAAATACCACAATGCTACATCGCGGCATATATTCTACTACACCAAGTGGGAGGAACTTCACAACCAAATATGTCATTATGGTTGTGTAAAGTAAGTATGATCATACATGTTGAGGACGTGGTCACCATTTTACAACTTGACGTTAGATGGTTCCTCACTCTGAAAGTAGTCTATGAGCCAGGAGAAACTAATTCATGGTTCAGTTCTTTAGACAGACACAATCAATGGAAGTGATGGGGGCATGCGAGCATGTTTCTATAATTCTTTTTTTTTAAAGGCCAAATCACCTTTAGGTAACAAACAAAATATGGAGTTGATTTGAATTGAATTCAGGTGATCTTGACATTTTGTAGTGGCTGAGGTTAGCTGAAGTTTGTAGTGGCGGTTTAAAGAAAACTGAACAACAGATTAACGTTTTTGTCTTGGCCCAGACTACTTTCAGGGTGAGGAACCATCTAACAAAGTTGTAAAATAGTGAACTACTCCTTTAAGTGTATATTCATGCATGGTCATGCATTCTAACCTCAAGGTTAGTGACCTCCCGTGACTATCCTTGAAGTTGAAGACCAAAGAAACAACGATACATTGTTGGCTATCTTCTACATTCACGGAGCCAAGAGAAATCTCTTTGGCTACATTTCCAGATTGTGATGTCATTAGGCAAACAGCAGCCTAAAACAACATCCTATAGCCTACTAACAGAGAAAACAGTGCATGCAATCCAAGAATATCCCGACCTAAACACACCAGAAAATCCATGTATATTCATGGAAATATATCGACTAATGCAATTTTAATTAAATATAGGCTAGCCTAGACCAAGTACTCAACTTCCAGACGAGACGGCACTGAAGCCAACCTAACCAAATAATCCAGGTGTATCCATTGAAATGTGCATACCATGACACCGGTCGTTTGTCTGAACTGAACTTGAACCTAGCCTGAGACAATGTGGAATAGCAGGAAGGCAGAGTGTGAACACTGCATGCAGCTGTCGGCTCCGAAGGTCAGAGGTTACAGTTAACACACACATGCACACCACATTCTCCACACTTCATGCGTGGGCAGAGATACGCCACTACAACAGTAAATGGATTACTACATAGAGGTGATGCGATTGTGAAAACATGTGATCCTGTGCCATGTGAGATCAGTTCCTACCACACCCTTCTTTTACATGTGTACACTACTAGAGCCAGGGAGGGTCAGCCAGATCCAGCCTGACAGACAGAGGTGGCTCCCACATCAAGGCCCTGCTGTACTACAAGTCAGTCTATGTAGGTCAGGTGGAAAAACAGTACACTATGCACATTATCCAATATGATTGACTGGAGTCTGGACACTGATTGAATGAATGCCCACATAGTTTTACACCAAAGGGTCTTTGTCAGCATGATTCCCATTTTGGGCCCATTGTTCGAGCACTCAATGTGTGTGGGTATTCTCTTGCCATGCCACATTTTTGTACCCTGCCCCAGTGAATGTTTGTTGGATGTGTGCGTACACTGGTTTTGAACCAATGTGAGTAGCTAGGAAGTACCGGGTGGGTTGCTCCTCCGATGGGCGTGGGGATCGTCGGGCTCTAGGAAAATGTTGGAGCCCAATTTGTTCTTGCGTACAGGGGGGGTTTCGTCTGTGCCGAACGATATGTTGGAGGCCCCGCCCGGCGGCCGCAGCACCCTGCAGGACAACAAAGGGAGGGTCAGGACTGTCATTTGACTGACTGCCACACACACTATTGAACTGACACCCCCTCTCCCAGGACATTCTAAATACACAAGACCATGTCACACACTAGTGATCAGCGGCAGCACTGCTGAAATCATTACACGACAAATCCAAACATATTGCTCTGAGGCCACACAGACACCTCATTGCTCCAGTCCCCTCTTTCTCTCCATTCACAGTAGGGTCCACTCCCTAAGCCCCAGCTGTCAGACCGAGGGATACTCCCAATCTCTCCTGGCTACAGCTGACTCCACGCGCCTGCAATCTGCCAGGCTAGCCAGTCGCTGATTTGAGCTCGGCAGAAATTCCGCAGCAGTTACACATGGGATGACTATCATTCCAGACAGCATAGCCGTTCCAACATTTGATTGGAGAAATCTAAGCTAGATCATGGCTGGACATGGCCTGCGCTTAAGCACATGGAACAATGTCAAGGTAAAAGAAAACATCAGATAGACTTAATATGTGATCTGAATAGCAAAAAGGCGAGAGAAGATAACCACAGCCCACAAAGTCCACTTCCAAACCGACATTTTTTCCTCCTAGCGAACAGAAGGGTCACAAGAATGAGAAGGAAAGCCTTTTTCCCCTTGACTAAGGACAGTCGGGTGGAGGAATTGATGCGTTTGCAGAGCCATTCCCCGACCCCTCCTCCCCTCTATTCAGCTCCAGACTGCTGAATGCACCAGCTGACACCAGGCAGCTGTCCAAAGGCAGACGGGATACAAAAATCAACTTCCCTCCCACCATGGGGTAAAAAACAAGACAGTGGCCGAGATGAAAGAACTGGATTTGGTTATTGCTGGTGCTGTATGTATGCCACGATTAGTTCATGTAATGTCCAAAGCAGACTTGTTAACCCTTGTGTGATAGCTAAGATGAGCTCATGCTTTCCACTAGGCTGAAAAGAGAAAAGGCTATTTGAGACCCCACCCAACAATGAAACGGAAAATATTTCCTGTGAGAGGCACTGTGGTTAGAAAAGTGGGACAACTCGACAGTTGTTCAACAGTAACGTTAGATTGATTGAAAAGATAGCGACCCTGATGCTGTCACATATATTGAAAGCCTTTGATGACCTTATCTGCTATTACCAAAGGCTGCCAAAGTTGGATTGCTGCTGTCGGGAAAGCCTGCATTTCTAGACTGGTCAGCAGTAGGGCCGACCAAGATGGCTAAAGCAAAGATGAACCGAGCAAAGATTTGCCGGCTTAGCTAAGCCCCCCCACCCAAGTAAAACCCGCATTAGCCACCAATTAGTCGACAACGTAGCTAGCTGGAATACAAATACCGGAAAGAATGGTTATGATTTCACAGTTGGACTACTTGTAGCAAAACTATCCAGCCAAAAACGGTGTTACAGCTCACGTTTTGGGTTAACGAAATAGCCTATTGTCCGGCCTGCCCGAAACGCAACACGGGTTGATAAAACGGACTATTTTTCTTCCCCATGCCATCCAGCCGCCGCAAAGGCAGGAGGTCCCATACTATAGCATGAATGCACGCGGTGCATCAGTTTTTCTGGCAATGAAACAAAGTTGATTGCGTGCAGACCCTTGGCCTCAAATAAGTCCTCACAACCTAGACAATACATATTTTAAAAGGATTTAATTAACTCCTAATACATTTGAGTCAGCCGTATTCTTAGAAACATCCATAAAAGGAGCTGAACTTGGCATGTAGGCAAATCTAGCTCCCTAACTAACAAGTTACCCAGTTTTGGGGCACCAGAGGCCTACAGACTATAGGGTTTGGAGCTTGCAAACGAAGAGCAAGTGCTTGTTTCTGCAAATAAGTGTTACGCGACAGCTGAGCTTGCTGCTAGTCAGAATGTGAGCTAGCAATCCATACCAGTCACTAGCTAGCGAAGTAGACAAGTTAACAAAACAAGTTGCAGTCCAGACAGACAACTACTATAGATAGCTATGTGATTAGCTAAGTTGTCCTCAAATTGTCCATTCTGTTTAAATGTGTCCTGATGCCGAGTCCTTTACACTAAACAGCTCATTTTCAAAGCTAAATCCCAACTTCCACTAACGCCACGGGCCTCTGGTGTGGTAGATGGAATCGCTAGCAGCAGTAACCAGGTCGCTGATGCCGCTACTAGCCCAAATGCCCTCTTCACACCATCATATCAGCTAATTACAAAGACAAATTGTGCCATTAATACAATTTAGCTAAATCAGGAAAAATCACCCGCCCAACAACTGGACGGTTAGCTTCCAATACTGGCTGGTAAGTGGATCCCATTTTCTTTTGTTTGTCCATGAAGATTTTCCGGATTTCATTTTTACCTGGAACTGCTTTTCGCACCGGGATCCATCCCTTGAAATGTTTTTGTCGTCGTCATTTCGACTGTCTAATTCGCTACTTTCGTATTTCGATATGTAACACGATAAACTACAAAAATGTGATTTTCTAAATCCTCCGCAGGACACACACAGAAACTGAAATACTGACTCCACCCGACTGAGCGCCCGAGAGACCAGAAGGAAGAGCGCAGCGACAAGTTATCCCAGCCCATAAGTCCCAGCCCACCACAGTTCTACTCGCTCTGGTTGGACGGACCCTTACCGACCCTCTTTCTGGTTGGTGGCACATACCACCAGTCGACGTCAATCGTTTTTCTTTGAAAGGCAACATTCTCCCCCCTGTGCGAAGCAATTGTCTCAAAAAGTCACCTTAAATCATATGAAGTGCTATTTACTACCAGTTTCATTCCCATTCTGTTTCTTATATTAGTTATTGATTTAGATAAAAATGCTGTCAGTATCTTTACAGAATCAATATGTTATCCAATGATGATGAGTATGGACACAATGTTACTCAAGAGTTACTATACTTGTTTGGCTTGTCTTCATACAATAGTCCCACTGTCCTAACATCCTCTTTCCCCATTTTGAGTGACTCTTTACACTGACAGTGCCAACATTGCTACGTTGTATTTTATACAGTCAGTGGAGATCATCAAGCTTTACAGTTCAATCACTGTGGTGGTTTTTCACTGATAAAATCTCCATAATTATGTTTTCATACTGAAAAGGGGGATTGGTGAGCATGAGCTGTTGTACGCACAAGGACGCACTCTTAAAATGAATGATTACAAATATTTTCACCAGTTTTAATGACCCAGTCACCCACGAAACAGAGACAAAATAAATTGAGTTTGGTTAAAAAGAGAGAATAACTTTATTTTAACAAGACATTTATGAGACAATACAGATGTTTACCTGGACTAAAACATCTCTTCAGGGTTTCCTTATTACAAGCATGGCCTAGTCAAACTATGTTCAAGACATGTTTCATTCTACACAACCACTACTATATAAAAAAGATATAAAACCAATTTTCTGAAACCGACAACAGAAAATTAAGTTGAATAACAAACCAGTCTTATTCTCAAACAGTGAACGGGTGGAAAATAGCTTTTCTTGATCTCTGAATAGGTGAACCAACAAGTCACCAAAACAATGGACTTTTTAAGAGCTGGATGTTACAGCGTTTATTCGCAGCACACCTTGTATGAATGTTACTCAAATCTGAGTTGTTTTAGCGGAGGTTGTTTATGTACAAAACAGGAAGGAAACAAAGGCAAGAATGAAAACACTAGACATCAACAGTTATGTATAACTGTGAGCAGGACGTCTTCCGCATGGTATTGGTTCTGTGGTGGAAAATGGGACAAGCTGCAAAGCAGCCGTCTGGGGGGTGGAGGAAGATGTGGGGGAGTACTTCACATGCTAGTAGAGGCCTCCTGTCTGTTGCTGGAAAACGTCGATCGTATCTTCATCCTCCATTTCCAACTGAAAGGAAAAAGGAAGGAAATTAAGTCAATTTGATATAAAAACCCGATTTCATTAGATGACATGGCATTCATGACAAAAATGTACATTAATTAGCCGTGAATGGAAAACTTTCATTAGAAGACATTTTGCATTTAACATTCTTTTGATATGCACAAATGTTCATTGGTATTCTCAAAACAGGGAGAAATGTCTAATGTATTATTGCTGGAATGGTGTTGTTCAAGCGAAATAGAGTGAATTGACATAATAAATCAGTTCCTCCCATAAGACTCCAGGCTTACCTGTGCAGGTGTGTCTGTCTCGTTTATAGGCTGTCCATCGAACCGGAACCGGATTTGCCTAATTGTCAACCCCTACAGACACAGACACACAGATACTAAATTCCATTAAACTGTCTGGCACAAAACAATCTCTCCAAGTAAAATGTCCAAAGAAAACAACGTTTGCCCAACCCTTGCCAAGCAATCCATTAATAGTGTACGGCACTGAGGAAGCACGGTTAGCCATTCCTTTAAAAACTCCTGTCGCTTCTCTACTTTGTGAATGAAAACACTGCAGAGAGGAAGGGATAAGGAGATAGGGAAGGGCGTTACTATATTGCCACTCCATATCCACGTTGGCCGACCTCATTTTTATCAGATAAAGGAAGAAACAACAGTGTAGGGAGGGAAGTGGCTTCTACTCAACAAAGCCTGTAGAGCCTGGCCTACTTCCATGACTTCACTGGTCTAAAGAGACACACAAGATCCATTATGGGTGGGCACGCACACACTGCATTGAGATTAGGCCTGGGCAAGCCTGGATAAGACAGGCCTAGCACTAGAGAGCAAAGGCTCAGTTGCTACATCTCTGCCTCCATCTCTACATCTCTGTACTTGCCAGTGCAGGCAGCATGAACACAATCATTCAAAAAGACATGTAGAACAGAACAGCTCCAAGTGCACTAGGGAAGAGAACAAAAAGACCTTTGATATGTTGGGAGAATCCAAAGCCAAGAACCCTATTTTAAAAAGTACTTATTAGGTAATGCAGTGTAAATCCCCTCAATTAGCCTGTAAGCTCATAAATAGCACAGATCAGATTGGCCATAATGATCCAGCAGTAAGGCTTAGTATTTACTAATCAGCCTACAGCCAGAGAGATAGGCAAGTTAAGCTTAAGCCTTACTAATGCACATTGCATTGAATATGACAAGTACATTTGGTGCATATTAAAATAAAGGGTATTTGACCAAATTAAAAGTGTTTCAAGAACTAAAATCAGAAGAGTGGACAGTACAGAGTCATTACTAAATTACATTTTAGTCATTTAGCAGACGCTTTTATCCAGAGCGACTTACAGAAGCAATTAGGGTTACGAGCCTTGCTCAAAGACACCAAAAATATATTTCACCTATTCAGCTCGGGGATTCGAACCAGCGACCTTCCAGTTACTGGCCCAACGGTCTTAACCACACATAGAGCTGGACACTGGAATAATGAGGACGATGAAAAGGAAGATGATAATATGATAATATGATGAAGACAACACAGCCCATAGCGCTCGTCTCCTGTCACAGACAATGTAGACTACATCTGACAGTGAACAGATCAAAGAGATACAAGTGTATAAAAGGGTGCATGTATTGTGTTCTCTCTTCAATGAGTTTCCTTGTCCTCACTGGATAATATCTGCTGTCATCTTTCATCAACCCCTGTATTCCCATAGTTAGGGTCATGACTTTTTTCAGGTCAGGTCATTAGGGAAAAGTTTTTGGGCCCATAGTCATAAAGCATCTCAGAGTTCAAGTTTATTAGTAATATACCTTTACACATGACATACGTGGAGTACACAGTGCAAAGAAATGCTTAATTACAGGTTCACCTCTCGACAATAGAAAAGTAATTAAGTAAATAAAAGACTACTAAAAAGAAAACTCAATGAATAAGAACGAGGATTAAAATGTTCCTAAGATACAAGGAGGCACTCAAACGAATTGAAGTAGGATATTTACAAATGTGCCAGGGAATTGTGCAATACAGTGTGCGATAATAAATTCTAAATAGACATTTTGCAGGAATATTCATCATTCCTCTTCCTCTCTGGAGGAGAATGATGACATAGGACCAGTTTTGACTTGGCCCGTTTAGATCACAATGAATAAACGACATGGACAGAGCGGGACCTGATCCTTGATCAGCACTCCCACTCTGAGACACTTTATGAATACTGGCCCTGGCCCTATGTATAGGGTAGAGGTGCTGCTAGTTGCTTATGGCTTGGCCTCTGTCCAGAAACCACCTCTACCCCCTCGGCACATTATGCAGATTCAAAAGGACTTGATAGGTATAACCAATATGGTAGTAGCTCAACCTTGCCCTCTGATACCGCTGCTGATGTTGTGCACTCAGTGGCATCATCATGGTTGCCATGTCAGACTCACCTGTCTCTCACAGTACGCCTTCATGAGTTTGCTGAGCGGCGTGTGTCTCTTGATCTTGAACTGCACCACCGACCCATCCTGTCCCGCCACCTTCAGGTTTATGTGGTCGTTGTTTTCTGTTTTCACTCCCTCCTGATGGACACAACAATCATTGGGGGTGTATTCAGTGAGATGAAACGCAGATACCGTATAAATGTAATGTTTAGAATTACCATGATACCCACTATTACATGTGACAAATAATCAAGTCTGTTAAAAGTCGAATAGTCCACCTAATTTCAGTTTAAGTGACAACAAAAGCAAGTATAGTGTAGAGAATCATTGTACCATTTAAACCGCTGTGAAATATCTTTTCCATAACCCAAAATATAGTATTTTCAGTTGTTTGAAGCTGGTGTACAAAAGTAAAAAAGTAAAAGACTAAAAACTAAATTGAAGAATGGGAAGCATAGAAATAGCACACATAACAGATTTAACACTTCTTAGACTTGCTTTCAATGAGAATGACATATCTATAACTCACATTTCTATGTACATTTTGTCAGGTCACCCAAAAAGTTACATATTGCAGCTTTAAACATGGCTAGCTCATATAGACAAACACTGAATACAATATAAGGTAACCTAGCTGCTTTTAGAAACGCTAGTATTTACACACTAGGGTTGCTGGGAATTCGCTTGCAAAAAACAGAATAGTCCGCCAAAAGCCAGAAGTTAAATAAAATAAACTTTCATCTTACTCTGCCGATTGTCTGTAGGCTTCGACCTTATGTTGGGGGGAATTTGAGAAAAAACAAACATCTAATGGAACGTATAATTAAACACTTTCCAAATGTGGATCTGTTGTCGACCCATGCAGTTCCTCAGCGAGGTCAGTTCTTCTCTGCTTACCTCATGTCAAAATAAAAGTTCTTGCTATCTTTTGTGAGGGTATGGGGCCATGCAGGACTTTTATTTTGACACGAGGTAAGGGGAGAGTAATTGGGTCTACAATAGACCCACGTTTGGAAATTCTGAATGTTCTATTAGATGTTTTTTCCTCAATGTCCCCTCTGCATAAAGACCAGCCCTACAGACAATCAACAGAGTAAGTTGAAATTGAATTTTATTTAACTTCTGTATTCTTGCAGACTATTCCATTTTTTTGCAAGGTAATTCCTAGTAACGCTAGTGTGTGAATACTAGTGTGAATACTAGTGTGTGAATACTAGTGTGTGAATACTGGTGTGTGAATACTAGTGTGTGAATACTAGTGTGAATACTAGTGTGTGAATACTAGTGTGTGAATACTAGTGTGTGAATACTAGTGTGAATACTAGTGTGTGAATACTAGTGTGAATACTAGTGTGTGAATACTAGTGTGTGAATACTAGTGTGTGAATACTAGTGTGTGAATACTAGTGTGTGAATACTAGTGTGTGAATACTAGTGTGAATACTAGTGTGTGAATACTAGTGTGTGAATACTGGTGTGTGAATACTAGTGTGTGAATACTAGTGTGTGAATACTAGCGTTGATAAAAGCAGCTAATGTTAACCTTGCCTGGGACGATCAGATACAAATGTTGCTTGGCTGATACAGTTGATGCAAATCAAATTATCAGTCAGGTCCCAGGCTAATGGCAACCTTGATATGACCATCATTGATTTTAGGCCAGCAGAAACATTTACACAGAGTTTTTGTCAGCAGTGTACTATCTGAATATAAGCAGTTTCTGAACAGTGAAAACAGACCAAATATTTAAAGTTGCATAGAACACTTACAAGGGCCTTGGATAGTTCAGCAGTGACATACAAGTTCATCTGTCTTGACTATTATTTACTTGTTCTAAAAGTCATGGCGCTGTGGCAATGTAATGAGACAAGAAGTGTTTTTGGACAATGTTTAGTCTACAGAGTGGAATGTATCATGCTTGACTACAGGATAGGTGCTTTACACATTCTGGAATTCATCCAAATGAGGACACATATTAAACATGTATGTGTCAAACATCTGATCATTGGTCCACACACACACACACACACACATACACACACACACACACACACGATGGATGCATTTCAAAATATTGATCATACTTTTACACATGAAA
The DNA here is from genome assembly GCF_057628025.1 of Oncorhynchus mykiss. Classification (NCBI taxonomy): domain Eukaryota; kingdom Metazoa; phylum Chordata; class Actinopteri; order Salmoniformes; family Salmonidae; genus Oncorhynchus; species Oncorhynchus mykiss. The sequence continues at coordinate 92,591,773 of NC_143033.1, read as the reverse complement.
ACACATAGTGTTAAAAACCATGTTTTACTCCTGTCTCAGTCACACCATTTCACTCATTTGTAACATGCTGATAGCTGGCTCCATAAACAGATGAGAGGGACCCTTGCTGTAGCCATGAATGAATGTAACAAGTTTGTAACTGAAGAAATTGACAAAGTGATGACTGATACAACCACTTGGATCTGAACTGAGTTTGTCAGATTACATTTGCAAATACAAAAGATTAAGAACTGAAGAGAGTGCATGCATTGCTTACTGTCATGTTCAGCTAGCAAACGCTAGTTGGCTGCGATTCAAGCAGCAAGCCACGCGCCCATGCAGGCGCGTGCACAGGTCTTCCGGTGTCTCCAATGGAGTACTTGCATTTTCAAAACTTGAGTCTACTAAGATCTCAAGTAAGGAAATATTACATGTACATTTTTCCTTAGTTCTATTTGAGTTATGTATGTAAAAAAAAAAGGTGATGAGATGTAAGCATATTTTCAAGCAACTCACCTTGGGTTTCTCGTCAGCCATGGTTACTCTATTTGCGCTTCTCTACGCCGCCACACAACGAATAGACGTGTACGCGCACGTACCCGCTCCCGATTAAAATACCGGCCTTACGTGCGCGATCACAAACACATGCTCGTGCCCTGTACTTCACATTAATTGGTCAACCTTGGTCACAGGGTAAGATGTTGAGCGCTGGCAGAGGGCGGGAATGTCGTAATGCGCGTTTCTGTACCACGTGCACGCGCATTTATAACACGTTCCCTTTTGTTTTGTTTTATGAAAATATTCACCGAAAACGTCCTAATGCTTTGATGTTAACCGTGCCATTGCTGTACATTTGCGCAATAAAAATCAGGTTATTTAAGAAAGTGTACTGAAAGCTCAATGTTTGGGAATTTAAACCATTCTGGAATTTTGTCATGGAAGAGGACTGATCCTCAGTAGCCATCTTGTTTTTATAGACCATAACATTCAGCCCAAAAATTATGCAGTTGTACCACAGATGGAACAATGAAATATTTGGTTGTACAATACTTGTACCAAAATAGACATGATCCAGCAAGAAACTAATGTTGTCCACACAGTATTGGATGGATGCTGATAAAGTCCAGAATGGTGCAACATTGTAAAAATGGCATATTTCCCTATTATGCCATTGAAAATAGCCTAAATGTTATGAGGAGCATTTCATTCGACAATTAATTATGACTAAAATCTGCACATTAGGGTAAATAAATAACTGTTTGCATCTGGTGGCAATTAGTTCTTACCACTTTGCGCAAATTAGTACCAAAACATTATAATTGGTAGATATTGGTATAAATTGATTTCATTCATTGGAATAATATATTATCATGGTGACATTACTTGTCAAATTGACAACTGAGTAATTGTGTCCCCTTTAGTGCAAGCTTGCATTTCTAGTCAGGCACGACACAGAATTCCTATGACATCAGACATACGCACGCTTTGGGGTCCTTTAGCTGAATGGTTGAAGCGCCTAATTTCTGTATTATATTATTTGAAATGTCAGTATTTGTATCGCTCGTGGATTAAGTTATATTTATTGATTCACCTTATTGATTTTATTAAAGTGGGTGGTAATGGAGGAAGTAGATGTGGAGCCAACAACTACTGTAAGTACCGCTCGTGCTCTGTTGTTGTGGAATCAAAATGTGTCCAGGGCAGGCAATGCAACTTGCTAACACTTCATTCAAACGTCTCTGAGCTCAAGTGTCCACAATAATACTGGCAGCACTGCACAATGTTTATTTGTCATGACTCGTTTCAGTGGGTTGAAAGATACTGGCAGCAAGGCAGAATAATGTCTAGACGGTTAATCACCTAGCTATGTCCACATAAATAAACTAACGAGACGTTTCTCTCTTTCAGCCTATCCCTGGGTTCGACAGCAACCAAAAACACTTGGGATTTGTGTGGGGTCCTGGAGATATCCTGGTTTATGAGACCATTTACAAAGCATCAGGTAGATAGGAGAGTTGAATGTATAACTTGGTAGTAAAGTCATGACTCAAATCATGTCAAAGTACAAAGCATCCTCTCTAACCCACTCTCCCTGTGCGTCTCTTCAGGTGGATCTGCAGGGGGTTGTCCCTTTGTCCATGAGGTCAGGAAAGATGAGGACATCTATTCCCCTATTTTGCGTAAACTCTTCAATGAGTCCCATCACATCTTTGTTGGTCTGCAGAGGATCAGAGAGGATCTGCCCAGCAAGAACAAGAAACCCCAGTAAGGATGGGATAGACTACTTTCTCTTATAATTCAAACTAGGGCTCTGAGTTTTCCTTTGTCATGAGGTCAGGAAAAACTCCTGGTTCTAAATATAACCAAACAGTGGTGATGTGTGTGACTTAATCTCATAGTAATCTAAATGTTTTGCATTGTAATGGGTGTACTCGTTTATCAATTTCACTTATTTATTCAGGTTCGTCAGTATTAGCAAGAACTACAGGTCTGTGATTCGAGCATGCATGGAGGAACTCCAGCAAGTCGCAGGTATAGTATATGGCAACATTTCAACAATCATATGTTTATCAATGCAGTTCATAGACAGACTTAAGTAACATGCTATTTCCTCTCACTTTGCAGTTTCTACACAAGATGCAGCATTGGCTACACAGTATGGAAATCAGGTAGAGTACCTGTCTGTGCCTATTCAGTTCGACTAACCTCTTACCCCTATGTCAAGGGAACATAACCCAAGTAATATAACATTGAATCAGCAAACGTGAGAAAATGATCTTGCATCAATGATGAAGATGAACACCGTTGTAATGTTATACAACTCAGACTGTTTTAGTGTATCATAATGATTCCCTTGGCAACACTCTTCTCTCCTGTTTTTCATGATAGGTGTCAATCCTGCTGGCAGTAGAGCTGATCTGGAATCTTTGTGAAGTGTTGTTCATCGATGCAGCTCCAGGTAGAGTTTATATTTTGTGTCAATCTTGATGTTGCTTTGGACACACAAGCATCATCTAGGTGTGAACCATAGAGCTAGATAGAAGACTCATCTTTGTATCTGTGCCATTACAGTGTCTGTGATAGCATGGGCAGCACCATTGAGGCTATCTCCATTTTAACAAAATCAATTTTCTTATTTTTGATTGGCTGATTGCTCCCACAGGGGTCGCGTTAACGTAGGATTCTGCATTTTTCACACAGATCTAAAATGCTTCTTATTGTAAATTCTGCTAGGCTTCAGTTTGCTCAAATAATCATGATTTGTAAAATTACTAATTTTGTGCTTCAGTTCCACTTCTCCACTTGGATGAAATATATTTGCTCTTGTCATTGGATCATCAGTGCCCTGGCTGATGTGTAGGCTACTTTTCTCCGGTACTTTCTTCCAGTTAAGTTTTTCTCCAGTAGCAAGTTAAAATGCAGTATTAACTTCAAGCGAAACATTGGAAATATGATGGCCATGCATCGTCTTTGCAAAAATACCTTTTTTTATTGTAGGCTAATTTACTTATGTCTGGCTGTTAGCCAAATAGCGTTGCACCTCTGTCAGCTGATGAAAACGATTTTGCACTAATGTATTTTGTGTAAAGAAACAATAGTTGCAAGCCCCTGATCACTCTAGTGAAGCCAAAAAGCATGGTTGACTTTCAATATGAAACGCAGGTTAAATGGTTAAAAATGCAGATTTTTTTATGGTCTGAGTTTTGAAAATGCTGATTTCTGAAAGCTAACGCTGATTTCTGAAAGTCCAAACTCGTATAAATCCCCACTCAGTTGACAACTTTAAAATGGTGGAAGCCCTCATTGTCCACGCTTAAAGGGGTTATATCCATGATGAGTCATCTATCTCTATGGTGTGAACAGAACTTTAATATTTTCTGCACCCTGTTTTTTGTATGTGACCCTCTAGCTGGCTCCCTGGTGCTCCACCTGCTCGACTGGGTGAGGCTGCACAAGGCTGACGTGGATGAGAAGGCCAGGGAGGTGCTGGCGAGTGAGAGCCCCGCAGAGCACCAGGCCTACTGGGACGTGGTACGTACACATACACAACTCTCCTGTCTCTCTCTGCATTTTTAAAACGCTATTGGCACAGTGCGTAGATACATCAGACTGATTTTTGGCTCTACAGCGTGACAATTTGAATCAAATATGTGCCTAAAAATAGATGTGTGCGAACTGAAAAAGTAATGTATGAGCGAGCATGTGATTCATAGTAACACAAAAGATGCTGCCGTAGCTATTTTCAAAGTAAACCTTCTGTTTTTGTTTCATAGCTGGTAGCTAATCACACACAGCACTACAAATACCATATAAACTCAGCAAAAAAAGAAACGTCCCTTTTTCCAGGACCCTGTCTTTCAAAGATCATTCGTAAAAATCCAAATAACTTCACAGATCTTAATTGTAAGGGGTTTATCTCTGTTTCCCATGCTTGTTCAATGAACCATAAACAATTAATGAACATGCACCTGTGGAATGTTCGTTAAAACACTAACAGCTTACAGACGGTAGGCAATTAAGGTCACAGTTATGAAAACTTAGGACACTAAAGATGCCTTTCTACTGACTCTGAAAAACACCAAACGAAAGATGCCCAGGGTCCCTGCTCATCTGCGTGAACGTGCCTTAGGCATGCTGCAAGGAGGCACGAGGACTGCAGATGTGGCCAGGGCAATAAATTGCAATGTTCATACAGTGAGATGCCTAAGACAGCGCTACAGGGAGACAGGACGGACTGTGGATCGTCCTCGCAGTGGCAGACCACGTGTAACAACACCTGCACAGGATTGGTACATCCGAACATCACACCTGCGGAACAGGTACAGGATGGCAACAACAACTGCCCGAGTTACACCAGGAATGCACAATCCCTCCATTAGTGCTCAGACTGTTCACAGTAAGCTGAAAGAGGCTGGACTGAGGGCTTGTAGGCCTGTTGTAAGGCAGGTCCTCACCAGACATCACCGGCAACAATGTCGCCTGTGGGCACAAACCCGCCGTCGCTGGACCAGACAGGACTGGCAAAAAGTGCTCTTCACTGACGAGTCACAGTTTTGTCTCGCCAGGAGTGATGGTCAGATTCGCCTTTATCGTTGAATCGCTGTGCGTTACAGGGAAGACATCAGCTCCCTCATGTGGTACCCTTCCTGCAGGCTCATCCTGACATGACCCTCCAGCATGACAATGCCACCACGCACAGAACAAGCAGTATGGCTGATTTCCTTCAAGACAGGACGGTCAGTGTTCTGCCATGGCCAGCGAAGAGCCCGGATCTCAATCCCATTGAGCACACCTGAGACCTGTTGGATCAGAGGGTGAGGGCTAGGGCCATTCCCCCCCAGAAATGTCCGGGAACTTACAGGTGTCTTGGTGGAAGAGTGGGGTAACATCTCACAGCAAGAACGTGCAAATCTGGTGCAGTCCATGAGAAGCATGAGAAGGCGATGCACTGCAGTACTTAGTATCTGGTGTGGCCACCAGCTGCATTAACTTACTTTGGATCCCCCCCTCCCCTTTTTTCAGGGACACATTTATTCAATTTCTGTTAGTCACATGTCTTTGGAACTTGTTCAGTTTGTCTGTTTTTGAATCTTGTTGTGTTCATACAAATATTTACACATGTTAAGTTTGCTGAAAATAAACGCAGTTGACAGAGAGTATTATTTTTGCTGAGTTTAGCTTTCCCACCTCGAGCAGCACTGTGAGTGAAGTGCTGAAAAATACAATTTTAGAAGCGCACAGCGTAGAAGTTGGTTGATTTCACCTGAAAGTCTACTAAAGTGTGAATTTCTTCTCATATTTCTTGGCTATTTACATTGTTTTGTTCACATGCTATGTGGTTTTTCAATGTTAGTTTGAGCTTGCTCAACTGCTAGCAAAGAGATGTCGTGGAACTCAAAGGGGCAGCTGAACATTGTCTCGCCTAAATGACTCATATTGGAGGGTACATTGTAGAGGTCGACCGATTATGATTTTTCAGCACCGATACCGATTATTGGAGGACCAAAAAAGCTGATACCGATTAATCGGCCAATTTTTATTTTTTTTACATTTACATATTTTTTGTTGTTGTTGTAATAATGACAATTACAACAATACTGAATGAACACTTATATTAACTTAATATAATACATTAATAAAATCAATTTAGCCTCAAATAAATAATGAAACATGTTAAATTTGGTTTAAATAATGCAAAAATGAAGTGTTGGAGAAGAAATTAAAAGTGAGAAAGCTAACGTTTAAGTTCCTTGCTCAGAACATGAGAACATATGAAAGCTGGTGGTTCCTTTTAACATGAGTCTTCAATATTCCCAGGTAAGAAGTTTTAGGTTGTAGTTATTATAGGAATTATAGGACTATTTCCCTCTATACCATTTGTATTTCATTAACCTTTGACTATTGGATGTTCTTATAGGCACTTTAGTATTGCCAGTGTAACAGTATAGCTTCCGTCCCTCTACTCGCTCCTCCCTGGGCTCGAACCAGGAACACAACGACAACAGCCACCCTCGAAGCCGCGTTACCCATGCAGAGCAAGGGAAACAACCACAGGCTCAGAGCGAGTGACGTTTGAAACGCTATTAGAGCGCACTAACTAGCTAGCCATTTCACTTCGGTTACACCAGCCTCATCTCAGGAGTTGATAGGCATAAACAGCGCAATGCTTGACGCACAACGAAGAGCTGCTGGCAAAACGCACGAAAGTGCTGTTTGAATTAATGTTTACACGCCTGCTTCTGCCTACCACCGCTCAGTCAGATACTTAGATACTTGTATGCTCAGTCAGATTATATGCAACGCTAGATAATATCTAGTAATATCATCAACCATGTGTAGTTAACTAGTGATTATGATTGATTGTTTTTATAAGATAAGTTTAATGCTAGCTAGCAACTTACCTTGGTTTACTGCATTTGCGTAACAGGCCGTCTCCGTGTGGAGTGCAACGAGAGGCAGGTGGTTATAGCGTTGGACTAGTTAACTGTAAGGTTGCAAGATTGGATCCCCGAGCTGACACGGTGAAAATATGTCGTTCTGCCCCTGAACAAGGCAGTTAACCCACTGTTCCTAGGCCGTCATTGAAAATTAGAATGTGTTCTTAACTGACTTGCCTAGTTAAATAAAGATTAAATAAAGGTGTAAAAATTTTTTTTTAAAAACGTCCAAAAATACCGATTTCCGATTGTTATGAAAACTTGAAATCTGCCCTAATTAATCGGCCATTCCGATTAATCGGTCTACCTCTAGTACATTGTAATTGATTGAGTATGGAACACTCCAACAAACTTTTATTCTTAAACTTTTATTAATTTCTTATCATAAAAACACTTGCTCAAATACTTTCACTGTGCTCCTTAATTTCTTTGTGTGCTCCTACATTTTTCAACTTACGAGCACATGTGCTCCTTGTAAAACATTTTTAACTGTCAGCGTAGAGCCCTGTTTGATCAAAACTAATTTAGTGGATCCTCAAGACCTCCAGTGAATTAGCCTTTTTAAATGGTTCTCCATGATTACTTCCAATGTGGTTGAAATAAACTCGTTGATATACTATGTATTTTATCTGTGCAGACTTTCTTTGCCCAGTTTAACTCCTTTAACTTATGTCTGTGTAATCTGCTATTCATGTTTATTTGTGCACTAGTCTGTATGCAGATATTCTTTGTCCCCTATTGAACCCTCCTCTGTGTCTCCAGGTGATCAGCTACGTGCTGCAGGGCCGGATGGACGAGGCCAGGCAGGTTCTGGTGAAACAGGCAGCTTTGCAGCCTGCAGCCAGGGTCATGTTCAAGCTGCTGGACAACCTGCTCATGAAGATGCCCATCTTCAATGTACATAGAAATGCACTATCTGAACGTTTCAACCTCCTGAACAGCACCCAGTTTTAACCACAGAATCAAGTAGAAGACGTATATTATATGTATCTCTATGGTTGTAACTCTAGCGCTCTCTCCTCTATGACATCTTACTGTAGCCTGGTGAGACTCAGACCCTGACAGAGTTTGATGTAAAGTGGAGACACTGGCGCGAGGAGGTGGACCACTGTCTCCAGGACCAGTCCTTTGCCAGCAACCGCCACCTGGAGGACATCTGTAAGGTCAGTGGAACTGCCCAATACCTGCCCTGGCACACTTTACCTGCATCTGTGTGGTGACAGGTACACACAGAGTGTACAAAACATTAGGAACACTGTCATAATATTGAGTTGCACCCCCTTTTGCCCTCAGAACAGTCTAAATTCATTGGGGCATGGACTCTACAAGGTGTCAAACATTCCACAGCGATGCTGGCCCATGTTGACTCCAATGCTTCCCACAGTTGTCATGATGTTCTTTGGGTGGTGGACCATTCTTGACACACACAGGAAACTGTTGAGTGTGAAACTCAACAGCGTTGCAGTTCTTGACACACTCAAAGTGCGCCTGGCACCTACTACCATACCCTGTTCAAAGGCACTTCAATGTTTTGTCTTGCCCATTCACCCTCTGAGTGACAGACATACACAATCCATGTCTCAATTGTTTCAAGGCTTAAAAATCCTTCTTTAACCTCTCCTCCCCTTCATCTACACTGATTTAAGTTTTTTTTTATTTTTATTTATCTGTTATTTTACCAGGTAAGTTGACTGAGAACACGTTCTCATTTACAGCAACGACCTGGGGAATAGTTACAGGGGAGAGGAGGGGGATGAATGAGCCAATTGTAAACTGGGGATTAGGTATTAGGTGACCGTGATGGTTTTGAGGGCCAGATTGGGAATTTAGCCAGGACACCGGGGTTAACACCCGTACTCTTACGATAAGTGCCATGGGATCTTTAATGACCTCAGAGAGTAAGGACACCCGTTTAACGTCCCATCCGAAAGACGGCACAGGGCAGTGTCCCCAATCGCTGCCCTGGGTCATTGGGATATTTTTTTATACCAGAGGAAATTGTGCCTCCTACTGGCCCTCCAACACCACTTCCAGCAGCATCTGGTCTCCCATCCAGGAACTGACCAGGACCAACCCTGCTTCGCTTCAGAAGCAAGCCAGCAGTGGTATGCTGCTGGCAAACCAGGTGACCTCAATAAGGGATCATAGCTTTCACCTGGTCAGTCTGTCATAGAAAGAGCTAAATGTTTTGTCGTCAGTGTAGCTACCTGTAGTATACAACGTATACCTTAGCCAAAAGGAACTCTCTCTGTACATGTAGAGTCCATTGGCTCTGTACCTGCATCTGTGTGAGCGTGAACTGTTTAGGAGCTAAAATAATCTCTTGTTGGTGCTGTCTGTCTCTTCCAACTACTATCCATATGTTCCACCTGTTGATACATTCATCCATCCATGGTTTATCCATACCCTCCTAAATAAGTATCCATCCATGGTTTATCCATACCCTCCTAAATAAGTATCCATCCATGGTTTATCCATACCCTCCTAAATAAGTATCCATCCATGGTTTATCCATACCCTCCTAAATAAGTATCCATCCATGGTTTATCCATACCCTCCTAAATAAGTATCCATCCATGGTTTATCCATACCCTCCTAAATAAGTATCCATCCATGGTTTATCCATACCCTCCTAATTATCCATGTAGATCCTGGTTGGTGATGAGGATGTTCTCCTGGAGTACAAGGAGCTGCTGAGTACCTGGTATCACTTCCTGGTCACCAGACTGCTGTTCTCCCACCCCACTGTCAAGCCCACAGAGCTGCACTACTACGCACAGGTACTTACTACTACACTATACATGATACAGAGTTGCACTAGTATGCCCTGGGACTTACCACAACACGATGAGTAAGTGTCCTGTCCTATGTGTGTGTGTTCCAGTCTAGCATGCACATGTTCCTGGACACGAGGAGTGTCCCAGAACCCCTGGACAGCATCCTGCTGGCAGCCTTTGAGTTTGACATCCACCAGGTCATCAAGGACTGCAGGTGAGGAGGAGTGTCTATCGACCATAGAAATACAGAAACCAAAGGAATTCTATTTCTATGGTATAGAACCCAGGGAGAGTAGCTGTGTTGTTGCTAAGGTAACAGTAACTGTTAATGTGGATAAGATGAAATAAATGTGGGGGCTAGACACACAATGTGATTTCCCCTCTGTCACTCATGTAAACTACTGTTCAGTTTCCTATGTTGTGATATTTATGACATGTTATTTGTGCTTTCCAGCATTGCTCTCAACAACTGGTGGTTTGTGGGGCATCTGACTGACCTGCTGGACCACTGTAAACTGCTCCAGTCTCACAACCTACAGTAAGTTAAGGACACTTCTGCCCCACAAAGGGTTGACATTAACTGCCAATATTGTTCTCATGGTAACATTGATCAGAATCATAGAAAGTGAAGTTGGCGTGCTCAGCTCAAATGTTTGTGATAACAGGAAGTATTTGGGTGCTGGATTCAAAGGGCATACACTTGAAATAAAGGAAGAACCCACACTCAATGAAATATTGTGTTTTTTTAGCAGCCGAGGTCAGATGTCAGAACAAACGGAGGTGTTTCGGTGGCAGCCTTCGTCACCGTTGACCATAATAACATGTTCTCTGTGTTGATGTAGTTTTGGCTCCAACCTGAGAGAGTTTCTACTGCTGGAGTACGCCTCAGGACTCTTCACCCATCACAGGTGAGACAGACCCACTAGTCTGGTTAGTAATAGATTGGACTATATGCATAACTCCCAGTGCCAACATGTCTGTTTTTCTAATAGATAACTGTCACATATATAGTCACGTCTGCAAAACTACACATGCTGAGGTCCACTGTGTTCAGTAGTTATCTTTTCTAGAGAGTGTTGTCGGCTACACGTGTAGGCCTCTTCCCCTGTTTGACCTGCTCCAGTGCTGCTCCTATTGGATGATTAAGCTGTGTATGATTAACCAGCTATTTCTCTCTGGTCCTCAGCCTGTGGCAGCTGGCTGTGGACTACTTTGACCACTGTCCAGAGTTTGGCCGTGTGTACCTGGAGCTACAGATAGAGCGTGTTCCTCTGGACACGGAGCGCAAGGCCCTGAAGGTGATCAGGATCTGTGAGCAGAGGCAGATGACTGAACAAGGTAGATATGATGCATACACGTACATACGCATACTCACGCGCTCTTATCCAAAACAGTTGTCCATCTTACTCTCATGCATGAAGCTCTCACTGAGACCCACATTCTGTCTCACTCCCTCAATCGCAACATGGACACTTACTAAAACACACGTGGAACATATATTCAAACTCCCCCTGATTTCTGTCATGCCTGTTGTGGATATCACCCCCTAACTCTTTGGTATAATGTGTCTCTCTGTGTTGCAGTGAGGAGCATCTGTAAGATCATGGCCAAGAAGGCCCTGAGGAACAACAGACTGGGCTCTGCTCTCTCCTGGAGCATCAGAGCCAAAGATGCTGCCTTCGCCACCCTCATATCAGAGAGGTGCTGTATGTCTACAGGAGGTTTTACTGATCCTGACCATGTGACCTGTTCAGGAATGCTGTTTTTATTTGTTGGACAGTCGTTGGCCTGTTTTCAATACTTAGAAAATTCCTTCTTTCTTCCTCCTTTCCTTGATGTAACCACTGATCTAACATGAGGGGGTTTATGAAAGCTACGTAGTGGAGTCACCACGTTAGATCTGGAATTACTTCAAGAAGGGCTACAAAGATGTCCCCCCATGACATCTGCTTCCACACCACTAGCTACCAGACCACCCTGTAGTCGCTCACTCTCTCGCTCCCCACCCCCCGAGGGTTTAACCCTGTCTGTATCCTAGATATACTGTGTCTCTCTGGTCTATAGATGTATCTCTATGGTCTGTATCCTAGATATACTGTGTCTCTCTGGTCTATAGATGTATCTCTATGGTCTGTATCCTAGATATACTGTATCTCTATGGTCTGTATCTCAGGTTTCTCCAGGACTACTGTGCCAAAGGGACCTTCTCTGATCTGGACCTGATTGACAACCTGGGTCCAGCCATGCTGCTCAGTGACAGGCTTACTTTTCTAGGTATGGGGTGCAAACGTGTACATACACAGACATGAAGGACTGTGAACACACAAACACACACAAGCCAACACTCCTTGGCAGGGCTCTAAGCTGTCCTGTTATACAAGGAGCATGTGTGCTAAGTTGAAAAATATAGGTGCACACAAAGAAATTCAGGAGCACAAATCTAGATATATTTGAGGTAATAAAGTTAGAATCGTACGTTTTTCTAGGCACACTGGTGCTCCTAAATAAAAATTCCAGGTCGCACAGCAAAATATTTAGGTGCATATGCCAGTAAAATGGTCGCACTGTAGAGCCCTGCTTGGTCTTGCATGTTAACTTGACATTCAGTCAGCCACATATCACTCACACACACACACTGGATCAGACGCATGATATATTTTGGCCTATCTATTAAATGATTTACTCTCACGTAGGAGAAAAGTGGTCCATATAAGGCTGCAGTCTGTGGCCTAATGCTGTTGTAACAGCTGATGATAACCTACAGCTGGGGAAAATGTAACGTGAGTGTAATGTCTCACTTTACAATTAGTCACTCATGAAGGCAGAACTAACTGTTCAGTGACTATGATGTATATAATGTTATCTTGTTCTTAAACAATCAAGTGGAATCACAGTGTATTTACATTTAGGCCATACAAGTTCTACCAGTGCTGTAGCGAGTAGAACGAGAATTCAATTTCTAAACAATTCTACAGTGACCATATTGGGTGTCCCAACTGGCATCCTGTGTGACTGATGGTTCTCACATCATTTCTGGGAATTCGGTGCACTTCTCAGTTCTATACTTAAAACTGTGGCAAATACATTTTACACCATACTATGTCATTGATCCTGTGTAACCAATGAGAGAGCATCATGTGATTGTATCCATTAGTTCATTCTGTTCCCCTCCTGTCCTGGGTCATATTCATTAGGCACCATTTACGGAAGGAAACAGGATGGACTACCTGAACTTGTCCAATAAGAAATGCACGTTACCGCTTTCTGTAGAGAAACTGTTTTTGCTACGCTTTGCCTTGATGGTTGTGATCCTGTTGTCTGCAGGGAAGTACCGTGAGTTCCATCGGCTGTACGGCGAGAAGCGTTTCTCGGATGCCGCCAAGCTCCTCCTCTCCCTGATGACGGCCAAGATCGCCCCACATTCCTTCTGGATGACTCTGCTGACCGACGCCCTGCCCCTGCTGGAGCAGAAAGAGGTCAACTGGCCCACAACATTAACTTCCATCCTTGACTTAACGTTGAAATGAACTTCTTTCTACTTACCTAGTGTGTAGCATATTCCATAGATTGAATTTCCTTTTTTTGGTTTACTAACTAAATATGAACTGCAAAACATCTTTGTAATCTTAAAGAAAATAGATTAATGGCATATTATTGTCAAAATATAATATTTAAATTAAGAGATCTCCTTACCTTATTGATTCCTATCGGATCTGTAGGTCTGAATATATGCTCGTAGTTTTGTAGATGGTGCCTCTTTAGGCTAATAGCCTTTTGTTGCAGTCAGTTGGCTAATCTCTGGGCTTGTCCTCTTGCAGGTGATCTTCTCTGCTGATCAAACTCATGAGCTGATGTTCTGTCTGGAGGAGCTGACCTCAGGGAAGAGTGTTCCCACCCCAGACAGACCCATGCAGGTACTGGGTACACACCCCCTTACCCTCTATCTAATGTCTGTTTCCCTTTCAATCTCCTAATACACTGTTTTATAATATGCTCTAATCTCTACAGTTGCTTAGCCCGGGGTTAGCAACTGTTCACACTGCACTAAGAGCCTCCTTAGCCCGGGTTAAGCAACTGTTCACACTGCACTAAGAGCCTCCTTAGCCCGGGTTAAGCAACTGTTCACACTGCACTAAGAGCCTCCTTAGCCCGGGTTAAGCAACTGTTCACACTGCACTAAGAGCCTCCTCAACCCGGGTTAAGCAACTGTTCACACTGCACTAAGAGCCTCCTTAGCCCGGGGTTAGCAACTGTTCACACTGCACTAAGAGCCTCCTCAACCCGGGTTAAGCAACTGTTCACACTGCACTAAGAGCCTCCTCAACCCGGGTTAAGCAACTGTTCACACTGCACTAAGAGCCTCCTTAGCCCGGGTTAAGCAACTGTTCACACTGCACTAAGAGCCTCCTTAGCCCGGGTTAAGCAACTGTTCACACTGCACTAAGAGCCTCCTTAGCCCGGGATAAGCAACTGTTCACACTGCACTAAGAGCCTCCTCAACCCGGGTTAAGCAACTGTTCACACTGCACTAAGAGCCTCCTCAACCCGGGTTAAGCAACTGTTCACACTGCACTAAGAGCCTCCTTAGCCCGGGTTAAGCAACTGTTCACACTGCACTAAGAGCCTCCTTAGCCCGGGTTAAGCAACTGTTCACACTGCACTAAGAGCCTCCTTAGCCCGGGTTAAGCAACTGTTCACACTGCACTAAGAGCCTCCTTAGCCCGGGTTAAGCAACTGTTCACACTGCACTAAGAGCCTCCTTAGCCCGGGTTAAGCAACTGTTCACACTGCACTAAGAGCCTCCTTAGCCCGGGTTAAGCAACTGTTCACACTGCACTAAGAGCCTCCTCAACCCGGGTTAAGCAACTGTTCACACTGCACTAAGAGCCTCCTTAGCCCGGGTTAAGCAACTGTTCACACTGCACTAAGAGCTTCCTTAGCCCGGGTTAAGCAACTGTTCACACTGCACTAAGAGCCTCCTCAACCCGGGTTAAGCAACTGTTCACACTGCAGTAAGAGCCTCCTTAGCACGGGTTAAGCAACTGTTCACACTGCACTAAGAGCCTCCTCAACCCGGGTTAAGCAACTGTTCACACTGCACTAAGAGCCTCCTTAGCCCGGGGTTAGCAACTGTTCACACTGCACTAAGAGCCTCCTTAGCCCGGGTTAAGCAACTGTTCACACTGCACTAAGAGCCTCCTCAACCCGGGTTAAGCAACTGTTCACACTGCAGTAAGAGCCTCCTTAGCCCGGGTTAAGCAACTGTTCACACTGCACTAAGAGCTTCCTTAGCCCGGGTTAAGCAACTGTTCACACTGCACTAAGAGCTTCCTTAGCCCACGGCTAATCGACTATTCACACTTGCACATTCTAAAATGGTTTAACACCAACCTTAGCCCAGGGCTAAACTGGCCCTGCTCCAGAGAGGGGTTAGCACAGACTTTTCATAGCTAGCCAATCGCACAGTTCCATTGTCACCTAATTTGAATATTGTATTCCAGAAAAGTGACTGTTGGTTTCATTAACATCAAGTATTATATAATTATGAGAAGGGCTTACCAAGAACATTTTCCAAAAGGATTAATTCAAGGTAGAAAGTAGTAGTTGGAGCACTCAACAAAAAAAAACTGATTTATTTTAGCTGTTTTCTCTTGAGTGCTCCTTTCTACTTGGAATTAGTCCTTCTTCTTGGTAAGCTCTTGTCATGATTTGTCATTGTTGTTTACCAGCCCTCCTTTCCTGTTTGCTGAAGCGTGAAGACCCAGTTGCACCATATTGAATATGGAATCACTAAAAACATTCTGATGAGGATGATCCATTAAATGTGTTTCCCTGTGCGTTTTCAGGATGAGGACATCGAGACGACAAAGATTGAGCTCCTGCGGCTAGCGCTAGCTCGTAACCTGGCCATGGCCATAGTGAAGGAGGGGACAGTGGAAATTTGACCAACACTTATCTTTTTATACTGTACATAAAACAAATCAAGTCTAATCAAAATGTGCTATTTGATAATAAAGAAATGTTCTCATTATTTGAATTTGATTCTGTGGAAATGCTTGACATGAACACTGGCCTGGATTCAAATGTGCATTGTCGACAAGCACACTGCACTGTCAACAATTTCCTTGACATTCGCTCAAATCAAATTCACAGTAAACGCTGTGGATGTCGGCAGAAGTATGACCTTTTAAGTCAACTTGATTTACTAGCGTAAGGTATGAATAGAGAAGCAATGCCCTAACAACTTGTTAGACCAAAGAGTACAATAAGCTAAATTACCAGATCAAAAATCCTTTAATTCCTCATGCAACAAACAAATAGCACAGTATGTACAATCGTAAAACATCTTTCAAGACATTTACACATCACATTGACCTCTACACATCTCCTGACTACAGACGATAAGTACACCTATGTACAGAGCTATTGTGCCTCTCACAATGCTACAAGTCAGGGACAACCAGAGAGAGGACATGGGGAGGAAACTGGCTGTTTTCCCAATTCCCTAACCTCCCTGAAGTGTGGATTTAAAAGCAATGTATTAGTGCAAGCATGGGTAAGACGTTTCCACCATATTCTCATATCCGTCCATTCCTTTGAATGTTAGGATGAAGGTTAGCGAATCAACCTTTCACCATCGAAGTATGAAATCACTGCCCTATTGTGGGCTCAATATTACTGGATGATTTTGACCTCATTGTTTCTTCACCTTCCTCCATGTTAGTTCCAACTTGTGTCAGATGACACTTTCAGCCAGTGTTAAGCTTGGTCAATTCAGTGATGCACTGAAATACAACTGAAATAAATAAAAAAAAATACAATTTCAATACTGACAATGGAGAAAATAATACATCCTAAAACTCAGTACTAATGGATATCTTAACTCTGGTTGACAGACCACTTTGAAAGCTTAAACACCATAGTTAAACCAGATGGCGAGCATCAGAGGGAGCATAAGAAGAACCCGTACATTAAACCAAAGAATAAAAACCAGCTACGATATGCATTTATGATGATAACTTACAGAAGCACACCAGAAGTAACCACAATATTGATTACAGTGTTGCTAGGAAACCCAGTCATCAAAATAGTAGCTGTATATTAGTCTGTAGTAAGACCTAGAAGGTCCAGAAAACCCATTAACTAATATCATTGAGAAATACAATATACATCACTTTAAAACAATGTCATAATAATAATTGCCACAATTATGTCTAATAAGCATGATCACTGGATATGCACTGAAGAAATATTGAAACACCTCATGGAATCATGTTTGAGGCCTTTGTCAACAGACAGCTAGCACCCACATCTAATCAACATAACTTTCTGTATCTTGACTCAAGTTAAGTATGAGCTACTCTGAGCTAACATGCTAGCTAGCAAGTCCTCCGGATAAGATTACCGGATTTCACCAAATTATATTCCAGTTATATGATTAATCAATCATTTTTCCCTAGTTATAAGCTCTGAATAATAATGTCCTTTCTAGAATGCCCTTCTACCCCATTAGAAACAAGCATTCAACAATGCTGTGGTATAAACATTGACATATATACTGTGTATATATATGTACACACACACACACACACACAGTATATACACTGTATGTATGTATCTCGTCATAATAATGGATGTAGTGTTAGTTATATTTCCTTTGCCAGCAAGTCTTGTGGGCGGGACTACGTTTGTTAGGAAATGTCCTGCAGTGCTGTATATAAGGGACGACTGGCTGGCCTGCTAAAATACCTTGGAGATGTTCTCAGTTAATAAACACACTTAATAACAAATAAAGAGTGACACTTGGTGCATCTTTGTATCAATTTCTGAAACATGGAAAAAGCACTTGTATCCCTTCAGTTGAGATGCTGTCCCTGCAATAATATTCAATACAAGCTCTGGAAGCTATTGTAAAACTGTCTTGAACTTCAGTGTATGCCATGTATGCTATATTATGCTTACAAAGTTACAATTGTCTCAATAGCAACTGGGCAAATACAAAGACGGTAAATATCAAAACAATCTGAAAGAAACAGAATGGTTGGCTGGTAGGTAGCACTATGTTGGTACTGTAACATTGCAGCACAGTTCTCCCACCCTATCCTCATCTCTCTCTCTCTCTGGGGTATGTGTGGTTAACACCCCCATCATGGAGTGTTGGTTTGGCCCGTCCTGGCTCGGCTCTGTGGTGTATGGGGGTGGCTATAGGTGACCCCATCTGTCTGGCGGGGGGAACTGGTCCACCTCGCCCACCTCTGAGCACTGCCTGTTTCCGAGAGTGAACGCCAGCTTGTAGCGCAGACGCACCTTCTCCTGCAAGAGGCAAACGTTGGAAGAGGGTCAGCAAGTGGTTTCACAAAGACTACAAAGAGGATGGAAGCCCATCAGGTCCAAAAAGACCTAGCCTCTCAATGAATCTTTGAGTCTCCCCAAACCGCATTGGATAAGAAAGTCAGAGAGGAGAGACCTTGAACCTCCAATACGGTTGAAAAGATGAGGAGATAGATTGCAAGGAACCATGGAAAGATGAAAGATAGAGCCCTAGTCCTACAGTGACTTTGGCCTGTGTATTAGCGAAGTGGGCTGCTCCCTAACCATGTGACCTTAATCAGAAAACCTCTGGGCCCTAGGAGATCATATGACTGTTCCCTGACCATGTGACCTTACCATGAAATACTCGTGGCCCTGCTCTTACCTTCAGGGGATTGGCCAGCAGCATGACCTGTGTGATGGAGGCCGGGGGAAGGGTGGGGTTAAAGGGAGGCAGCTCTGTTCCTGACGGAGGCTGCAGCTTCACCTTCATGGACTGGAGGACAAGGAGAGGAGGGGTTAAGGAGTGTGTGAAAGTTACACACTGAAGATGGCTGCAAAGCCGGTGTACTCGATCCCTGATGCAGTGAAAATAATACAAATAAATACAAAAATGAAGCTTTATGCAACATATTTTTGAGTGAGGAACCCATCACCTTTTGTTTGGATGAAATGATATAATGTTTGAGTGAGTAAGTATACAGGAGTGGACACATGTGTAAGTATTATACGAGTGTATGTGTACACATTGCCCTGAGACATGGCTGTAGACTCCTATGGCACCTAGACAGAGCAAGTGTGAACAAAGTGTGTGTGTGTACCATGTGTATATTGCACCTGTGTGTTACCTTGGGCACGGCGGCCTGAAGGACCACGTTCTGAACGGGCAGTGGTGCAGTGTTCAGCATGGACACCACTAACACCAGCACGTCTGGTCTGCAAGGGGGACAGTCTGAGGCAAAGTTCAACAGCACACGCACCCCATCCTTATCATAGGCCGTTACAGGGAGCCCTTTACCTGGAGGGGACAGAGGCAGTGAGAGGCTATATCAATGTTATCCAGACAGTGTACTGTAGACATCAAATGGTTAAAAAAGACTAACAACGTTCAATTTCACAGGAGGATATATAGCATGTCCCATTTCCCTTTGCACACTTCCCTCTCTCTACCTCCCTCCCCTATCTCCAGTACTCACTGGGTCTGATGGCCTCCAGGGGGACGTGCACGTTGCCCAGGGAGGCCTCCGGTCCTAGCCCCCTGGCTGGGCTGCCCCCCTGGAAGGAGGAGTGGTGGAAGGGGGAGAGGGAGCTGAACAGGGGGCTGCCTGGGGCAGAGCTCAGCGTCTGGGCTTTGGTGTGGGACAACGCAGGGGAGCCAGGCACGGGGCCAGGGAGGAGGGAGGTCGAGGAGAGGGGGACCTGTGGTACCATGGCCCCCAAGGAGGGTGGTACTACGGCCCCCATAGAGGCTGCCATCCCGAATCCGCCGCCAACACGCAAACTGGAAATGACAGAAAAACAACATGAGCTCTCTCTGGAAACATAACTCAATCAAACAAGCAAGTGTGCAATCAAGAGCATGTTGATTTGTACCATATTCAGGATAATGTTGAGTAGCATCTAGTCATGTAATGATGTGACACACTATTAATGACAACCCTGAGACTTCGGATTACCTCAGAAGTGTTGCTTCACTTTAGCCATGCGCTGAAGCACCTGATCTAATTCAATGTGGGTAATATAAGACCTTGAAGTGATCTACAATATTTCCAGTGAAGTGAAGGGAGTAAGGTTAGTTGAGCACCTCTTTGGCTCTCCAAAGTCCAGCATGGCCAGGTCTTGGAGGTCCTGGAGGCTGTGGGTGGCAGGGGCCGTGGCGGGGGCTGGCGCTGGCTGGACTGGGGGAAATACTGGGCCTGGCCCTGCTATAGTGCCAAACAAGTCCAGGCCAGGGTCAGGAGCCTGGAGATGGATAGAAGGGAGGAGACACTTACAAATCTACCCAATGTATCACAAGAGTTGTTCAAAACTCCTCACTGGTAAAGACACAGGAAATGACAGTAGAAAAAAAGTCATGCTTTTTAATGCTCTGACCATTGTGGTCCTCATCAGGAAGAACTACCTGTAAGGAGGTCCACGGATTCGCTATTTCATTCAGCGTTGGTTTTGATTGGCTTTTCAGAGAAGGAACTGGATCGTTCAGGCCTGAAAAAACACACAAGGGACATGAGTATTGACCCTTCTTTTACCAGGTAAATTGACTGAGAACATATATTTTACAGCAACGACTTGGAGAATAGTTACAGGGGGGAGGAGCGGGACGAATGAGATAATTGGAAGCTGGGGATGATTAGGTGGCCATGATGGTATGAGGACTAAATTGGGAATTTAGCCAGGACACCGGGGTTAACACCTCTACTCTTACAATAAGTGCCATGGGATCTTTAGTTTAACGTCCCATCCGAAAGACTGCACCAGATGCAGGGCAATGTTCCCTTCACTGCCCTGGGGCATTGTGATCCCCTTATACCAGAGGGAAGAGTACCCCCTATTGGCCCTCCAACACCCCTTCCAGCAGCATCTGGTCTCCCATCCAAGGATCTGCTTAGCTTCAGAGGCAAGCCAGCAGGGGGATGCTGCTGGCATAATGAAATTAAGTACCATAGGACATTGTCTGAACATTGGTGATTAATACATTTAGAATACAAACCAAATAGGAAATATGGCCTATATTTAACAAGAATACATCTACACATAACTTCCATAAAATGCAAGGTCAGTGAGGTACCTAAGGATAGCAGCTCATCGTCAAGGAGAGAGAGAGCGTTGAGGGCCTTGTCGGTGGCTGGGTGGCTGGGGCTGCTGTTCTGACTGGCATGCAACCCGGCCAACCTTTTTGGAGGAGGAGGCAAGACAGGGATTGGGAACCCCAGGTGATTGGCTGAAGTGGGATCGGAGACCAATGGGAGAGGGGCAGGCGGAGGAGAGGTGGAGTTTGGAACGTCAATGCCAGCCAGGTCAATCAAGGTCTCTGTGTTGTCACTGTTCCCTGTGGTCTCTGTAGAATAGAGAGGGAAAGAAGGGAGAGGTGTAGAGAGGTAGAATGAAGCAGAGAGAGGAATTGAAATCGAAGGAGGTAGAAAGGAAACAGTTTGCTCTGAAAGTGATATGAAAAGAAGTGAAAGTGTGCGTGTGTGTGTGTGTATACATTACGTGCCATCACTCACCTTCACCAGCTGCAGATCTAGGATCCTCGATGTCTCCATTCACGGTCTGTCCCTTGACAATCTTCTTGTAGGAGTTGATGACCCGTGAGAGGTCATCGCTGGCCTGCAGGATGTCACCTAGGGGGCAAAGTTCAGAGGTTAAGAGATGGAACAACAAATAACAATCTAAGAGGTTGAAAAACATTCAAATAACAAATGTATTTCCTCACCTAAACTTGTGTCGTTATCTTCAGTCTCTGTGGCCATTTTGAAAGCAGCGCGTCTCAACTTGTCGCAGCGGTCGTATAGTTCCTGGTATTACAGGAAATGTACGACGACATGCTTCAATCAGCCACTGACAGTTTACAATTCTAATTAATTTCACATAACATCAAAGTCTACCACGCTCGTATCATTCTAGCAGCCATTCCTAATTCGCTCCCTACCTCTTTCCCGTCCCCTTCCCATTGGTCCTAACACTTTGGTGTTTGCAGATAGGTAAGGAGTTAGCAATATGATAGAAGCTCCACCACTAAACTGCTTATACCTATCCAGACGTGGTAGGGAACAAATTGGGACTAGCTGTAAAACTGTGTTAAGGACTGGCTATAGCCTGAGGTGATACATAAGGTCCTTAATGCCTCACAGCAAGCAAAGAGGACAAGTATCTAAGTAACACACAGTTCAGACGCCAAACTTTTGGCGAGTAGAACTGAATAGACCTGAAGAGCGGGCTGGCATGGCTGAGAACTCTGGTGACATACCAATTGGTTTCATACAACCGCTCTCTCAACACTGCAGACATACTCGTTGCTTTTGGGTTGAATTCAGGCATAACAGCCACCTCTCAGACGTCCTCCACCTGCGTATCAGCCATGACTGTGCTTCCGTTGTGGGTGTGGTAGCCAAGCAACCTTTATTTGCACGCAATTAACATATATTAATATGCATGACCATTTTTCCTGACAGTGGAAGAACTGCTCTGGCAGAACTGCATGAAACAGAGGCGTGCCTCACCCGCGCCGAAAGAGCAGCAGAGGCTGACCAACTATTGTCAAAAGACAGACGAGGCGCACTATGGCTTTACAAGGTACTCTATCCCTGCTCTCCCAAAGAGAAAGTGAAATGCTTTAGTTCGGTGCGGCGACAGAGCGGTGTTTGAACTAGGGCTAAGTGTGATGTGTGTGGAGTCTGAACGGAACACACACCTTGATGATCTCTCTGTCTGACTGGGAGGACCTGTCCTTGTCGTAGTGGGACAGCATCTCACTCAGCAGCTTGACGTTGATGCCCACCTCTTCCAGGGTGTGGATGCGTTTGGTCACTTTCTGAACCCTGACATCGTCCTGGGAGAATGAGGGTTAATAAGATGTTCCAGACTTGTTACACATTGCTATAAAAGCCTTATATGCATGCGCAACAGTTATATTGTAAATGCATTCAGCCGTCCTGGGAAACAGAACAATACAAGTGTTATAGAAAACTACTAACATGGACGCATGATCGGCTATGATCACATTTTCTAAGCTCCATCTGTGTGTAATTCTACAGTGTATTTATTATCCCATGATGAATTATTAAAGCAATAGGTCACCTCGGGGGTTTGTGGTATATGGCCAATATACCACTGCTAAGGGCTGTTCTTATGCACAATTCAACGCGGAGTGCCTGGATACAGCCCTTAGCCGTGGTATATTGGCCATATACCACAACCCCCTCTGTGACCTATTGCTATTATAAACCGTTTTCAAACATCTATAAGAACAGTAAAAATAAATGTTTCCTCATACCTGTGGTCTCACATACCATGGCTTTCAGCCAATCAGCATTCAGGGCTGATAAAATACTCTATAAGCATTTATTACCACTCAAAGCTAGTTAGAACAGTCTTATGAACCCATTATGACTATAAACACACAGGTGGTATGTCACAGGCTGAGTATGAGCATTCACAACAGCTTATGGCTCTTTACAACCGCCTTTATAAGCACTTAAAGGGCATGTCGTTGTCTCTCACCTCCTTCACCATGTTCTTGATGAGCCTGTTGGCTTCCTGCAGGTCCTCTGGGTTTTTGCTCCTCAGAAGCTCTGCTAGTAGCTAAACACACATGAAGGCATGTCTCTGTCAAATCACCATGGTGACACTGACATCTGCTGGTTTGACTCTATCTGTACATCAGTGGTCAGCAATGCTGGTCCTAGAGACCTAGAAGGAATGCAGGCGTTTGTTCCAGTCTGATAACCCCTGTTTTAGCAAATCAAGGTTTCAGTGATTTGTTGTAAGTAGGTGTGTTAGTGCTAGGCTGAAACAAAAGACTGCACACCACATATACAGTAGTTCTCTAGGACCAGGATCCAGGACCAGGGTTAAAGACCAGTACTGTGGATACACTCAGTCTGAACCCAGTGTCTCACCTTGCCCATGTCCTCATTGTCAAACACAGGGTTCTTGGGACGTGTGGGGGGTGAAGGAATCAGAGTCTTGTCCACTGGGAGCTCAGGGTCCATAGTTACAAGGCCTGAAGAACAGAAGGTAGTTCACAGATACATTTTTTTTTTTTAATAACTCAAAATAACTCTATGAGACTATTCATCACAAACAAAGTTCAATTTCAAATCAATGAGGAAAATTGAGGAAGAATATCAGTTTACTTCCTGAATTGAAATGGTATTAAGCAGGTAACCTAGCGGTTAGAGCATTGGGCAAGCAACCGAAAGCCGACAAGGTGAAAAATTGGTTAATGTGCCCTTGAGCAATTATGCCTAATTGCTCAAGGGTTGCCGTTGATAATGGAAGACCCTGGCTGTGAACCCACTTTCCGGGAGTTGGGATATGCAAAAAACACATTTCCAATTCACACATGAGTATAATACACACGTGTACATGTCTGAAACAGGACAAATATAAGCACCCACCTAGTTGTTATTATTTCCTGATTGGAAACAGTGTTCCATTTAAAAGCAATGAGGAAAATTGAGGAAGAATAACCTTTCACTAAAATGGTATTGAGCCCGAGTCCAATCACACACAAAGAAATAGTAGAGGGTATGCTCATACTAGTCCTGATTGGAGGAAAAAAGGCGGGGGGGGGGGGGGGGGGGGGGGGGATTGATACAGTGACATATCAGGATATAATTATTCTTATTTACCCCGTTTTCGTGGTATCCAATTGTTTAGTAGCTACTATCTTGTCTCATCGCTACAACTCCCGTACGGGTATCAGGATATAATTTGAAGATATATCGTATCGTATTGACAATATCCAAATATTCTTTTTGCGCAAGTTTACTGTAGCTAAAACCAAAACTCCCATATTTTTCCTTCATAGCTTGTTCTCCATCTTCTTTTTAAATAGGGAGTCAATTTGTTATGAGCAATTTTATTTCCATGACTGATCAAAAGGTGTTTTCTCATGGCTTTCCTGTTCAGACATACGGTGAGCAATATGTTCAGAACATGGAAACGCAATAAAATCACAGTATCAATTCATATTACACATAGGACATGTATTGTGATTCTCATGATTCCATCAGCACGCAATGTATAGCACAGCCATGCACTGGTAAAGTTCATAAAGAAAGACTATTGGAGAATACATTGTGTGTTCAGCCTGCCACCAGAGGTCAGTGTAGCTGCATACTAAATAGGGAGTCAATTTGTTTTCAGCAATTTTATTTCCATGACTGATCAAAAGGTGTTTTCTCATGGCTTTCCTGTTCCTCTGCAGCAGACATACGGTGAGCAATATGTTCAGAACATGGAAACGCAATAAAATCACAGTATTTAATCGCGAGAATTGCAATACATATCGTATCGGCAGCTAAGTATCGTGAGGTCCCTGGTAATTCCCAGCCATAGTGGCTGTGGTAACTAGTGGAAACCAGGTCTTACCCTGTCTCCTTAGTGTCTGGTATGCTTCGTTGATTTTGGCCTCGTTGGGGAAAGCCACTGTCCAGCTGTACAGCATCTCAATAATCTTTGTCTTTACCTTCTCTGGTACTCTGTCTCCCATGTACTAGATAGAAGTGTACCAGATCTTTGTCAGTGATGTATTCACACACAGAACAATAGGAAAATAGAAGAAGAATAGAATAACGCATTCAGGATACCAAGTCCACTCACCTTAGGAGAAACAACTTTGATCAGCTCGTTCAGAAACCGATATTTCCCGATTTCATTATGAAACCTTCTCCCGCAGTTCTTCATACATGCTTCTAATACCTTGGAGAATTACACGTGGACATTGTGTCAAACACATGGACACATAGGTAGCCCTGAGACAAGGCTGTATACACCATATGAGTACATACAGCTATGCCTCAGGACTAGAACAGAATATTGGATGAAATTAAATAGTACAAACAAACAATACTCACTGTTAAAGCCTGAAGCGCCTCCCATTCTTGCGGCGATTGGATTTTGTGAACCAGCAACCTGACAGATATCTGGGGACTGCACAACGAGATTGTATAGGAAATGGGCCAATTTAACCCATACTATAGCAATGGGTCAAATGTAGCTAATACATACTGAATTTATGTATTAGCTAATACATACTGAATGGTATCAGGTGAATCAGGAAATAACATACCCTTCCAATTCCTTATTGATCTGGTCACAGAAACCGATGATGTACTCCCAATCCTCCTGTCTGTTTGTTGGATGGGTGGCTTTATCTATAGTGAGATCAAATAAAAAGAAAATATGTTTAACACATGTCTTTACAGTTGAGAGTTGACCGACTTGTTGAAAGGACAACACATGTGAGCAACCGGACACTGTCATCCATCCTCGGTCATCATCCACATTGCACTGGCTACTATACCACAAAGCGCATACATGCAGTGAAGCCACCACCAAAGATGTTTTATCTGTACCACCAGTTCCTCGTTAGCCCCCAGTTCCTCGAAAGGCTATCAATTATAAGATAGGCGTCAACCAACACAAGATAGGCGCTTGATATCAAAATCACAATCCTCAATTTAGCTGTCTTAACTCTCGATATCAAAAGGAAGCTCAGCTGAGGTGCAGTGGCCACATCCCCTGGGTTTATGCTTGAATGTCCGCCTCCCACAACTGATCCAGATTCAGTGCACAGCTTTCCTGAAACGGCTGCTAAGAACGACAACGCTAACACAGATCTTATAACGGGGATGCCTCGAAGGCAGTAGTCCTGGAGGATTGCAGACAGTTCAAAAGATCGCACTCTTCATTACTTCATTCATACATTCACTCCATTCATTCAATGCAATGCAATATGCTAATAATATAAATGAATTGACTGGATACATAGGTTAATTCACTCACTGAGCCAGGATTCTAGCGTCTCCCCTTCCTGGTACGCCATAGCATTGGAAACATCGCGTAATGACATCACCAATGTGTGCAACTATGCGCGAGAATCACGCAGTCTGCGTTTTCAATAAAACCTAGAAAAATATGCATTTATTGTTTGGTGTGAAATTTAGAAATTCAAACATTTAGCTGAATAATGCTTTATTTTGGAAAATAAATCATAGAAATTAGTTTTGCTTTATGGCATCTACCAGTGGTCTTCGCACCACACTTTCCAAGATGGCTGCCTCCCTCACAGGTTTACTAAAACCTTGGACACCAAGGTAATTATAATTTTGCTGATTAACGACGCTATGGATGTGTATCTTAACACTGTGATACTGCACTAGTATGACACTTATCATTGCACAAGTTTATTACAACTACGTTAGCTAATTCAGCTACATTTACATTAAACGTTGTAGTATTTAGAGACATGCCACCCACTGTATTCATTGTAGCAAAATAGAAAATCACCCGTCCTGTAAGAACAAGTTTGTGAATCAGTGTGAGTGAGTGTGGTTGGTCACGATTTGTTCATGTAGATTTTAACAAGCACAAACACTGTATCTCTGATCCAGGGCGCGAGGTGACAGTACCAGAGTTAAGAAACACTAGTTACCCCATATGTTTCTGCAAGCAACATTAGATGGTTAAATGATCATGTATAGATATTGTCCATGATATGCTATAACCATTGCATTGTATTTGACTATTAAACATGAAGTGTCATAATCTTCTGTTGCTCATGCTTCTCTAGGGTACTCCTGGTGAGATGGAGCAGGTACAACCCTTACTACCTGGAGCCTGAGCCTCGGAAAGAGGTGTACCACATCCCAGAGACTGAGCTCACACCTGAGCAGAAAGAGGAGAGGGAGCTGAAATCTGTCAGGCCCATAAAGGCAGCCACCAACTCTGTTACCAGCTCTGTTTTCAACGACCCTGTGTTGAGGTACCTAACCCCAACACACATTAATGCATAACCCTACAAAACACTGAAATACATGTAGCTCAGTCATGTGGTTGTATGTTTACCCTGTCAATAGTCTGAATTACAGCTGATCACTATTCTTTCTCTTCACAGCAAGTTTGTCAACATGATGATGAAAGATGGTGACAAGATTATTGCCAAAGGTATCATCACACAGGTATAGTGGGATTCTTGGACTGTTTGATATAGTTTGCCATGTAATGTAAATATACACTAATGCCCATCCTTCTCTTTTCAGACATTGGAGAACATGAAGAGAAAACAGGTGGAGAAGTACCACAAAGCCCCCGAGGGAAAGAAGGCAGAGATCGAGTGTAATCCATACGCCATCTTCCACCAGGCTCTGGAGAACTGCAAGCCTGTCATTGGCCTGGCCAGCATTCAGAAAGGGGGCAAGTTCTATCAGGTCAGTACTCTCACCATTTCTACAGAGTCTTATTCATTAGTTCACAACGTAGCAAAACGTTCTGCAACGTAATGAAAACAGGGGTTCTGGTAGTCCCTCCCTGTTTGTCTATTTTCTTGTCTTTGGTGCCTAATGAACACAACCATGGGGTGATAGTTTGTAGAAAAATATACATCAACTCTTTATTCTCCACAATAGACATGACAAATGTAATTTATCTTTAGTCTCATACAGTATGTGTAATGACATCCTGTATTGTCCCTCTCCACTCTGCAGGTGCCCATACCTCTGACAGACAACAGACGGCGCTTCCTGGCCATGAAGTGGATGATCACAGAGTGCCGGGACAACAAGCACAGACGCACACTAATGTACGAAAAACTATCCCAGGAACTGCTGGCCGCCTTCTCCAAGGAGGGCAACGTGGTCAAACGGAAACACGAACTGCACAAGATGGCTGAATCCAACAGAGCCTACGCCCACTATCGCTGGTGGTAGTCTAAGTGCAGCATTCAAAATGGGACCTTTTGGACTGGAAGGAATTCAATCCATTGTCCCTTTGGTCAAACTTGAGATGGAGTTCCTTGTTGGAAAAAAAAAAACATAATGGACATTTGTGCAACACATCATGGGAGATTGTCTTCAATGTAGGGCATTGACAGGCTATGTAAATATACATCTCTTGGACTCCATTGTGAAATATTTGGAATGGTGTGTATCCAAGTATACTGACCACAAATACAGTTACTGTAAAAGGCTTCTTTTACTAACATTGTATTATGGTTCAATAAAGAATGATTGTGAAAACATTAAATGACATGATCACATACTGTATTTACAATATAGGTGCATTCAGTGACATCTTCAAATAAATAAAAGCTTAGGTAAAACCCAGGTCGATTTTATTTTAATTTTATTCATCTTCAGTCAATGTACAGCAGTAGCAAAAATGAAACTGACCAATGTTGGTACTTCTGACATTTGAACAGATACCCAACTACAGTAATGGAAATATTTATAGGAAAATATACACTGAGCTCTGTCTTCACGCAGTAAACTCAAACTTTCTATATCTACTTGGGTAGATAAATGTACAAAATGCTCAAACTTATTTGGTAATTCTGTGTAAAACAAATGGCATGTACGCAAACCACTAGTAGGCAAATTGTGAGTGCTGCACTTCCTGTTCAAATTAGGTTTCTACTGAATGACTACTTTGAACACTTTATGTAGCAAATAAATAGGCCCTATAGCATATACACATTTACTTCAATAATCTTCTTTCAACATCATGGCCCTATCAAATATGCTCAAACTAGTGGATGACCAAAAAGTTTATTTTAGTGCTTGCTTAATGTACACTGAGAATCACAGTTTTGAATAAACTGTTGAGAAACACTGATCTAGTGAACTAAATGTAAAACTATAGAAAAGTTATGTCAGTCACCCAAGTGTTACTATTCCGATTCCACAACTACTATTACCAAATAAACGTTTCAATCTATTCGACAACTGTCCACTAGGGCCAACAGAGGTTACTAAAATAGCCTACTAACTAACACAATATTTGTGATCATATCTTCAAAAAAATGATATGGTTCTTCCCTCTTCAAAGAGTTTCATTCAGTCAATGTCCCTGCTGGAATTATCAACGATTCCCCATGCCTCCCTCACTTTCTTCCAGTAATCACTGAGCTGACATAACTAGGGTAGGAAAAATATCTGCAATGGATCAGTGATTACTATGAGGAAGGAAGGATAGATGAATGTTAAAGATATTGGAACAGGACCTAGAAATAGTCTGCTGTTTGATTGTGGTCAGTGGTTTTTCCAAGACACCGTGTTTGGTTCTGTGAGCGTATTAAAGCACTCGGTCAGCACACAGTGTAAACATTATAAAACATACATATTCTGAACTACAAAAACGAGTAGATGTGGACTTCTTCAATAAAGTGAAGCTGGTAAAAGCTTAGTGCTGGTGGAATGAATCTCAGACGTACTACTGTTTTGAAAATCTAACAGCAACGAGTAGTGAACAGCCAGACAGAACTTATAAAGTCACTATAATGCAGTAATATTCTCAGCTTCCAAACTGAATAAATGTTTGCATTGTGGTGCACAGTTTTCCCAAGCCGAAAGCAAAAAGCCAGCATCCATTTTGTAGCACCAAAGTGTGGACTATGTCGTTTAAAAGAGGTACAGTACCTCTTAGAGACTTGTGAATACAAAAACATCTGCAAAACTAGTTCTTATTAGAATCAGCAAAAACTGACTAGAACGTCCAGCTTTGACGATATTGCTGTCTATACTGGCATCACATGTACTACAAAACTATTTTTCAGATAAACTTGTGATATTAACAATTCAGAAACTAGGATTCAGACCATAAAAAGTTAAATATATTGATATTTTCAGAAAGGAAATATTACAAATTACTTATGACAAATCTCTTGGTCCCAAATCCTAATAATACCAAATTGTCACCCTCTCTTGTCATGTGCTTTTTGACCTCAGGGGAAACGAAGAGGCTTAAGAGTCATTGGCAGCAGGGTGGACCCACGTGGAGTTACATGCGTTGTGTTTATCTTTTGCTTGATTGATTTTGTCAAAAATCCCTCAACTCAGGCCAAAATGCTTTTCAGTCATTTTAATCTACCACTCAAACAACAGGTGCTTTTAAAACTAAAGTTGACTGTAAAGTATTTTGTCCAATTGATTTGGACCCTATGGCTGTATTTAGACAGGCAGCCCAATTCTGATATTTCACCTAATTATTGGCAAAATAGTTAATCTGATTGGTAAAAATACAAATTACTGGTAAAACAAAATAAAGACCAGAATTGGTCTGTCTGTGTAAAAGCAGCCTATTTTGTAAAGCATTGATTGTAAGATCATAATTTGATTCATACATTCACTTGGGCCTAATGAATGTCTAAGCTCTCGAAAAGTTCTGCAGACCTCTCAAGATTCTTTGTAGAAACATTTACGAAGATCATCACCTTTGAAAACAGTATCGGTAACGACTGGCAGAAGATCTATAAGATTAACTCAATCATGGTCAAACCCACGTGACTGGAATGTGTATCTGAACTACTTATGTAGAATAGTGAAATGTCTCATAACATTGGAATGTCAGAAAGCAAAGGGATTAATAGTAAATAATTTGACTGGAGTAAAAACTGCAATTCAAAACCCACAAAATATCCTGAATTTCAGTCAAACTTGCTTCAAACCAATCCAATTCAAATAC
Organism: Oncorhynchus mykiss; assembly: GCF_057628025.1. Classification (NCBI taxonomy): domain Eukaryota; kingdom Metazoa; phylum Chordata; class Actinopteri; order Salmoniformes; family Salmonidae; genus Oncorhynchus; species Oncorhynchus mykiss. The sequence goes on along the minus strand of NC_143033.1, from coordinate 92,560,581 downwards.
ACCTCTCGCCAAAAAAAACCCTTTTAACAACCATTTACAATTGCACATTTCAAACCGACTATCTGGCTAGTGGAAATATCCCTGCTGCTAACCACACTGACTAGTGGCTACCCCATGGCAAAGCACAGCAAAAAAAAAAAGTGTCCTTTCTGGAATCATCCACGATGCAGCCCCTCTCCCAATACTATCATTCAGGGTCACATTCAGTAGACACGAAACGGGAGATTCCAACCCGAGATCGTCCAATCCCATGTTGTTCCTATTGAACACCATCCACCTACTGTAGCCTGGCCTGGCCTCAGTCTAGTCGGTGACTTCGCTGTAGTAGTATTTCTGGGCCGTGTCGCTGAGCATCCAGCCCCCGGCTCTGAACTCCAGGATCTCCAGTAGCAGAAGACGGGCCATGGAGCTCAAGCCCTCCTGCAGTAGGAAGCCGTCCCGCAGCAGGTAGAAGAGCTCGTCCATCTTCTGTCCGTCCATCTTCTCCAGCTGGTCCCCAATGCGGTGCAGCTGGAGCACCAGGCAGTCTACCTGGGGGAAGGAGAAGCAAAGGAGCACCAATATTAAACAAAGCATCAGAGAAGGGGAAATCACATTCAGAGATGTACTCCGGCTATAGCATGTACATTTGTTTTCAGATTTCAAACAGTAGCCACTATATAAAGCCGGGCATTTTAGCAAAAACATTTAAATTTGGTTCTCCCTTTAATCTGAAATGTATGTTTGGTAAATAACCAACATATTGCACTTTAAGAAGTGAGAGACAATTGAAATATGTCCTCAGTTGAAATACTAAAAAAGGTGCTGTGCCATATTTGACCCACCTCTTCCTCGTTGTTCAGTGAGTCAGGCTGAGCCAGCCTTAACAGGCAGTCAAACACAGGATGCACCAGAGCCACCATAGGCATGTTGTTCACCTGGGGAGGAGAAAACACAAGGACCTATTAACATTTAATTGATAAGAAAAGCTTCTATGCGTATATATTTTGGGGCGGCAGGGTAGCCTAGTGGTTAGAGCGTTGGGCTACTAACCGAAGTTTGCAAGTTTGAATCTCCTAGCAGACTAGGTACAAATCTGTCGTTCTGCCCCTGAACAAGGCAGTTAACCCACTGTTCCTAGGCCGTCATTGAAAATAAGATTTTGTTCTTAACTGATTTGCCTACTTAAATAAAGCTTAAAAAATTCCATGAAGAAATAGCTCAAATAAAACTGGAGATACGATGCCCGATTCACACTATAGGGATGAACCGTACTGCGCAGGTTTTGGATATTGTCCTAGTACAATGTTCTTTCCAGCACGGTTCCAGCAATTATGATGGATGCCCAGCACAGCTTGGCTCAGTTCAGTCTTGTGAATAGGTTGTTAGATATCTCCAGTTAGAATATGAATAGGGATTCTGGAATGTTTTGGCTCATACCTTGAGGTAGTCGAAGACGTTGCAGATGAAGGTGACGAAGCAGACCCACTCCTGCAGCGAGCGAAGCCGTGTGTCCTCCCGGGCCACGAACTCCAGCTGCAGCCGGTTAAGCAGATTCCGCCGGAACACGTTTCCGTTGTTGTGCTTGGCCTCAGCCTGCAAGGTGTGGTAGAGAACAAGATCACACAGCCATAAGCATCTGTATGGTTCCAGTCTATGGATATATACAACTAGGAAGTTAAAGCACTGATCCCGGGGAGCAAAATAGTAGGATTGGGTTGAGTAGGATTGAGTTGCCATTTGACAATGATAAACCCCTTGATCCCCACCACCCACCAAATGGTTAGGATTTGAAGACGGTAAGCTGATCTTAGATCTGAGCTTCTAGAGAGGAGCTCATTTGACCTTGTTTACAGTCAAACTCCAGCTTTAGTTCACACCATGTTCTAGGCCTAGGTGTGAAGCCCTAGTCAAAGATAATTCCCCTTACTGTTGTTACCACCATTACTATCAGCCAGAAAGGCAAGTAGTTTTAAGGTGATTATTACCCTACCTGAACGATAGTGTAGCAAATGCGTCCTGCCTCTTTGCTGAAGACCTGGTCCTTCAAAGACTGGTCCACGATGACATTGGACACCTTCTCCAGGTCCACCGTGCTGGGCTCTGAGGGCAGAGAGAGGGCTAATCCAAAGACAGCCACACTTACACTTGCTACTGGGTCACGTTCAATAGGCACAACATTTGACAATAACGCTCTGAATCGGCAAGGTTGCATCTGAGCATGCCCAATAACAAAGTTGTTTACTCTTTCTGTTGCAAAATTTTTGAAATCTATTGCTACGGTTTGCACTAATGAACATGACACTGTACTATGTACTTAATTGTAAAAACAAAACATTATCAATCTGACTGTGTTGATTTTTCACACAGACCTTTATATACATCTTCACAGAATCACTACATTAGGGACTGACCTTTCAGGGCCGTTTTCAGCAGATTCTGGGTCTCCAAGTCGAAAGACTGAATCTTGTAGTCCTCTTTACAGTTTTCCATTTTTTACAAGTGATACTGAAAAAGACCATGGATACAAACAGACTATGTTTTCAAACATCATTTCAAGCGAAATTCATTAGACAGAACTATGTCTCAGCACAAAGCTGTCTAACGCTGTTGTCATCAATCTGGCTGCCCCCCAGGCCTCTTTCATAGGGGGATATGGGGGATTAAGCCAACATACGCAGTTCCTCTAATATTGCCCAAATAAAAAGGTAGTTTGCATACAAGCAATGTAGAAACAGATTTATCATATCTTCAAATACCAATAGTTAATTGCCATTTGTATGTTAGAGGATGCATTTTCCACCCATCCATTGTAAAAAGTCACAATGAAATTGCATGACTTCTACTGGGACAGGAGTTGCATTTTCAAACAAACGAAACCTTTGCAGCAGCCTAACCTCGTTCCCAGGATATGGAAGGGCAGCAAGTCTGGTGCATGAGACTAGCAGCAACCTGTCCCGTTGCATCAAACTGCACTACATGCCAACCCAGCAATAAATACCGGTAACAGTTAGCGGTATTAATATTTCACCATAAGAGATTGTATCGAGCTACCTAAAAAATGTTGGGCTGCTACTAAACATGCACGCAATTAATGCAAAAAGTCGGTACAATTTAGCTAGCTATCTAACTAGCTGCTAAAATTAGTAACGAAACAACTAGCTAGCTAGTTAACGACTTGTTACACAGATAACGTTAGTTACCAAGCGAATATGTTTGAAAAGGAGTTGTTTAGTGGCTAGCTAGCTAAGCTAACTGACTTGCCAAGTCTGATTTACAAGAGCTCAAATTATGTTCGTTCAGGTTTCTAAATATAAACTTAAATCAAGACTTACTTTCCTAAAGTTGAGTTTGAAGCAGTGATTACATTGTACATACACCCTCCACTGTGCTGTGCTGTGCTGTTTGTTCCTCACTTCCTGAGTGCTTTCTGCGCACGCGCTGTGTTCCAACAGTATTGGACAAAATGCGCACTGACGCCTAGGGAGAAGTGTCCAGTGACGTTAAATAAACTGTTTACCCATAGACGAAACCCACATTATTACAATCTGTTCTATTCTGACTATATCATTCCAATGACAGGTTCATTTGCATGCATTTTCTTTATTCAAAAACAGTTCAAAAATAACAAAACATGGGTAAGTACGATACAATGCGTTTTAAATAAAAACCCAAATATAGACTGACACACCTGCCACCACTTTGTACCGTGCAGCAGTAGCCGACACAATGTTACACATAGTACAAGAAATTGTCCCACCAAGTGCAATCTTTCCAGCATTAAACATACATAGAATAAATGCTTCTTTAGTCTTAATTTAGCACTGAGCAAGTGCCAGTTTGAGAATTTAGCAAAACAATCCAATGCTGAGCCATAAAAGCTGTTACAACAGGTCACTTAAAATGAATGTACAGAACATCAAAGAAAAGGAAACTGAAAACAGCATAGATGGTAAATGTACTTCTGTTATTAAATAAGCATTACCAACCATATAGAAATGGTTATAAATATTGAAACACATTCCACTCGGAAAGCAACAAACCCTTGCACCTCATTTAGAATGCATGATAACTGAGTCTATGCTAACACATTAGTTAACACCACAACTTTTAGCTGAAATGTATTGAATCGTCCCTATTAAAAGAGCATTCCGTGATAGGATCAACTTTGACCAGGTTCTGACTATTTATTTTAGCCTAGATCAAGCATCTCTTTCCCTTCGCTCCATGGTATCTATCGGTTTCAAGAGCAACCATCTGAGCTTATCAATTTAACACACAAAACATTGAAATGGAGAATTTAAGTGATTTCCCCCCCTTCCGCAGCTGTCAAAACACAGAAGAACACTTCCAGAGGTATATTCTCAGTACATGATCTAAGACAATGGTTATATCCTCCTTATGCTGCCCATCAAATAAGGCAATTCTGCAGGTAGTTGAAACAGAACACATTGTTACAATGGCGGTTACAAATATGGCCATTTTTGGTCAATTACAAAAGTCTTTAAAAGTAACAGGCTTCCTGTCCTCAATATAGACTGTGCACCACAAACCATGAGTATAGTGTAAAAACAACAGCAAAGAGTTCCAGTATAGACATACTAACATCAAGGTGTTTGGACACTGACAACAAACACACGGTAAGGTGAGGTGACATCATTCCTTATGTGGAAGGTCCAGAGCAGCACCACACCTTGACTTTCCCAACTTATAAGATACACTATAGGTAAACAGCAATAAGGAGAGACTTTTTTTCTTCTTCCCAGCAATGTTGACTCCTATCACCAGTGGGAGGGGGATTTGGCATGTACGATGTAGATGTGCGTGATTCTGCCATTCCCTCCTTTCTTTTCCAGTGCTTTGAGTTCTTCTGCTTCTTCAGTTGCCCCTAAGCCAGGGTTTCCTAAACTCGATTCTGGCCCCGGGTGGACGTTTTGGTTTTTGCCCTAGCACTACACAGCTGATTCAAATAATCAACTAATCATCAAGCCTTGATCATTTGAATCAGCTGTGTAGTGCTAGGGCAAAAAACAAAATGTGTACCCCCTGGGGTCCCGAGGACCGAGTTAGGAAAATGCTGCCCTAGACACTGCTCTATGGTCCATTTTCACATTTTCCCCATATTGGTTGAGATTAGAATTTGGAGCGGTTGAGCTGATCCTAGATCTGTGCCTAAAAGCAACTTCTACCCAGAGCTCCTCTGCTCACTGGCTGCCCTTCAGGTTCTGTATGGCATTAAGGAAGAACTCATACCAGAAGAAGGTGAAGCCCGTGGAGACAGCTGCTTTCACTAGGCTGGGAGATAGGCCTTTGAGAAAGCCCCGGAGACCCTCCTCTCTGGCGATCTGGGACACACAGTCTACAAAGCCACCATACTTCCGCACCTGCACACAGTAAGCAGAAACAACACACTTCAATGTCATGTAGATGGATGCCCCGTATGACAGCCATCTTCGCTCTAATATAAGACCTGCTGTCAGGCACATGACTGAATGAGACAAAGTAATAAGATGTCTACCGTACCTGTCCAAAGTGGACTCTGGCTTCTTCAAACCCTCCCACCTGCAGTCTCTTTTTGATGAGGTCAAAGGGGTAGGTCATTGTCTTGCTGATGACTCCAGCACAGCTTCCACATACCAAGCTTCTGAGGTTGCCTACAATAGAAAGGAAACAAGCAGTAATGTTCAGGTAGTTTCTAGGCCACTATCCTTCAAAGTCATGTATTTGTGTTCAGTCAGTGGTACTGGGCACTATCCAGGCCCTAGTTACATAGTTAGTTTCCTGTTTGCTAGCCAAGCCGAGGTTATATTCTAGTTTCTAGGCCCTATACCCTTAACAGTCATTGCTATGTGTACAGTGTTGTGTATTTAAACAGTGTCATGTGGTCAAAGGCATGACCATCCCTACACTGGCCACTGACCTCCGACGTTGCTGTCCTTGGGCGGTGGTCCCATGAGGTTCTTGAGGACCTTGTAGAAGAAGAACTGCAGGCCTGCGTAGGGGAACACTGCCACCAGTGTTGGACCCAGGCCACGGTAGAACCCCAGGGCCCCCTCAGTGCGGTACATGGTGGACACAGCATGTCTCAGGCTGCCATACACCTATGTTACAGATGATGCCTGTGGTTAGCTAATAGCTATCAGTAGCACAAGCCAAAGATTCAATGATAACACTTTAACAAAGCCAAAGTGTGGATTACAGTCACTCCTTGTCCATAGACTGCCTTCAAGGTAAGGAAACAAATATCTAAATAAAGATGTTACATTTTTCTAAATGATCCTTTTAAGGGGTTAAGTAGTTTGACAGTTAATTATTATACCTAGTTTACTATAAATGCATATTTAGTTTATAAATAATAAATTACTGGTTGAAATTGTGTGGTTGTCGTTTTGGTGCTTGGCAAATTATGGGTTGCAGAGTTAATGGACTATTACTGCTTTTGATAATGGTACAATAAAGCTAATGCTTTTCGATAGATTCATACTGTATGTTTTTCTTTGTCTCTCACCTTGGGCTCTCCCTGAGCTGCGAAGCGTGTTCGCAGTGTGTCTAGTGGCTGGCAGGCTACAGTGGCAGAGCAGGCGGCCAGACCGCCACACACAAAGTGCACCCCTGCTGTCTGGCTGTCATATGCGGTGCTCTTGTGGGTCATCTCAGTCAGGAACTCAAAGCTGGCAAACTATGGAGGGATGAAAACACAGCCTTAAAACACAACCTTAAAGCACAGATGAAAACACACAATTCAGACAACAGTGCCAAGTTATACAGCACAGCCATGAATGGAGACCACAGGGATAAAAACAAGAGAGAGAAAAAAAAAGTGAGGCACATGACTATATATTATAATCTATCAACCCACTACCATGTGAGAGATGCTAGCGTTACGTGCTAGCGTTGAGGCGTTACAGGGCAACGGCTAGCTAGTGACAAAGAGTTGAGTCAGAAAACAACTCATTCAACCACAACACTGTGTGACATACAACAGGGCATTCTGACAGGAAAAATGCCCCAGTGTATGTTCCCTACCTGTACTGCCCCGAAGCAGACAGAGAGGAGCTGGGCGGGGACATGTCCTTTCCAGAAGGCAGGCAGCCCCTCCTCTGCCAGGATACAACGTGATGCCTGGAACAGACCCCAGTACTTCCCTTCAGGGTGCCTTGACGATACGCGCTCTATCTGCAACTGTGTACGCAAGGAGGGGTGTGTAGACGGGAAAGAGGACATTCTGCTATAGACATTCTTGTGTAGAACTAAATACACATATGCACATGCACACACACACAGTTGTAAGTCATTCCCTAGCAAATGCTGAGCACATCATCAGTGTGTGTTGCCATGGCCACCAGTGTGTTGTGAGAAACTGGGCATGCCCAGTGGTGTCTGAGGGTCTGGGTGTGGTGCTGTGACTCACATCAAAAGAATGCAGCACAACCAAACAATGGTTAGTAGCAATGAAACAAACTTCTTCAGGACAAAAAAAGCTTGATTTCAGTGAGTCTCACAACACTGAGCTTTTTGGTTCAAGTCATAAAAGCCTGGGCAGCGGTTATCATGCACAAATAACCGAGTTGTATGTTTACCAGTACCACTAGGGTTTGGCCACAAAAACAGTGCATTCGGAATGTATTCAGACCCCTTTGCTATGAGACTTGAAATTGAGCTCAGGTGCCTCCTGTTTCCATTGATCATCCTTGAGATGTTTCTACAACTTGGAGTCCACCTGTGGTAGATTCAATTGATTGGACATGATTTGGAAAGGCACACACCTGTGCCTAAATAAGGTCCCACAGTTGACAGTGCATGTCAGAGCAAAAACCAAGCCATGAGGTTGAAGGAATTGGCCATAGAGCGCCGAGACAGGATTGTGTCGAGGCACAGATCTGGGGAAGTGTACCAAAATATTTCTGCAGCATTGAAGGTCCTCAATAACACAGTGGCCTCAATCATTCTTAAATGGAAGAAGTTTGAAACCACCAAGACTCTTCCTAGAGCTGGCCGCCCAGCCAAACTGAGCAATAGGGGGAGAAGGACCTTGTTGGACCCGATGGTCACTCTGACAAAGTTCTCGAGTTCCTCTGTGGAGATGAGAGAGCGTTCAAGAAGGAAAACCATCTCTGCAGCACTCCACCAATCAGGCTTTACAGTAGATTGGCCAGACGGAAGCCACTCCTCAGTAAAAGGCATAAAGGAATTTGCCAAAAGGCACCTAAAGACACTCGGACCATGAGAAACAATATTCTCTGGTCTGATGAAACCAAGATTCAACTCTTTGGCATGAATGCCAAGCGTCACATCTGGAGGAAACCTGGCACCATCCGTACGGTGAAGCATGGTGGTGGCAGCATCATGCTGTGGGGATGTTTTTCAGCGGCAGGGACTGGGAGACTAGTCAGGATCAAGGAAACGATGAACGTAACAAAGTACAGAGAGATCCTTGATGAAAACCTGCTCCAAAGCGCTCAGGACCTCAGACTGGGGCGAAGGTTCACCTTCCAAAAGGACAACGACCCTAAACACACAGCCAAGACAACACAGGAGTGGCTTCGGGACAAGTCTCTGAATGTCCTTGAGTGGCCCAGCCAGAGCCTGAACTTGAACCCGATCGAACATATCTGGAGAGACCTGGAAATAGCTGTGCAGCAACACTCCCCATCCAACCTGACAACTCTTGAGCGGATCTGCAGAGAAGGGAGAAACTCTCCCAAATACAGGTGTGCCAAGCTTGTAGCATCATTTCCAAGAAGACGCAAGGCTGTAATCGCTGCCAAGGGTGCTTCAACAAAGTACTAAGTAAAGGGTCTGAATACTTATGTAAATGTCATATTGCAGTTTTGTATTTTATAAATTAGCTAACGTCTAAAAATCTGTTTTTGCTTTGTCTTTATGGGTATTGTGTGTAGATTAAGGGAAACAACTATATAATACATTTTAGAATAAGGCTGTAATGTTACAAAATGTGGAATACGTAATGGGGTCTGAATACTTTCTGAAGGCACTGTAGTTCCAACTTACATTATGTTTCATTTAATTGTGTAGTAGATTAGGGTCCAAAGTGGCCATGCAACTAAAACATGCACCACAATAATATCCATCTGATGCTTACTGTACCTGGAATCTTATCTTGATGACATCCAGGGGGCTGATCAGGGCTCGGGTCACCATGCCTGCGGCTGACCCAGACAGGGCTGCATCTTCTGGGGCTGGAGCAGTGCCCTTAGACCCTGGGTCATAGCCCACCATGATGACTCCACAGCAGCCTCACCAGAGGACCTCAGGTCTGGGGAGAGAACATGTTATACAGCACAGGAGGTTGGTGGCACCTTAATTGGGGAGGACGGGCTTGTGGTAATGGCTGGAGCGAAGTCAGTGGAATGGTATTCAATACATCAAACACATGGTTTGATGCCGTTCCATTTGTGGCATTCCATTTGTGGCATTCCATTTGTGGCATTCCATTTGTGGCATTCCATTTGCGGCATTCCAGAAATTATTATGAGCCGTCCTTCCCTCAGCAGCCTCTACTGTATACAGGGTGACTAGTAGTTTCTTTGAGAGAGTCACTGTAAATATGGATAGGCTATTGTGATTCACGATTCAGTATGTTGCTATTTTTATTGGAAGCCAATTCTGTATCACTTATTTGTGCATCACTGCCACTAGAGATAGTTAGTAGCTGTATAAAAGAGTCATCAGGCAAATTCCACTGATCAATCATGTGTGATGGAAGTTGACTCTGCTGATGTTGACATGACACCTGCATCTAGCTGACAGCTACAGTAACTGTTGTTGAGTTGCCTAACTAGCTAACTAACTATCAAGTTATTGATCAGCCCTTCCTCCTAATCAGACACATGTGGAGATCACACACACGTTGACTGCAATTGGTACATTAGTTGCAGTGATTATTCATAGTAAATACAGTAGGTATTAACGTTCTTCAAAAAATACCATAGAGGACAGGACCTTGGCATAACTATGAGGTTAGCTAGCGTAGCCACTCAATCTGGTTTACTTCAATCTAGCTCGCAATTTATAGCTAAAATGTGTAGAACTGTCGACTCACTTTTATGTGCTGCTCTTCCATGGAAATGTGTGAAAGAATAGTTGGTGAAGGACTGATAAGGTTACATGTACTTCTTCTTTTCATACAATTTAGCTTACTCAAACCAATCTGGAGACTGGAGAATGGTGCAAATCGAACCAATCCGCATGGAGGGATGGATCACGTGACCCTGCAATCCCAGTTGCACTACATGTGTTCCCCTTATGACACAAGATGTCACTGTTGTTAAGTGACCAGTCTCAACATTCAGTACTGTATCACAACGTCTGCATAGTTTCAGGAAAAGTATATTGTACAAAAGTCATCAAATAAATAAAAACAAGACCGCCTAAGGTTGATGCTCTACAACAATATTGTTAAAGGTCCAATAACATTGATTTACTGCACAATTTTCCATTTTATTGACTGTAGAAAAGAGAAATTTAAACAGTCTGTGACCAAGACTCATTATATTGTAACAATCACATTATGATAAAGTACAGCAGGACAATAAAATCAGAGCTGAAAGTCTGTTTGAATCCAAAGGTCATATAGATGATGTGACGTTTATTATAATCATTACAGAGTCAACGCTGGTGAGAAAGAACAATGTCTACTTTGTTGGCTCTGTCTCAATATAGTGTGGAAGGAGGTGGTTGAGACCTGAAGACTTATGTTATTTCCCAGAGTGCCTTTAGATCAGTGAGCTAAGGTGGTATTGAGTCATGCAGATGAACCTGGTTGAATACCTGGTCGCTCACACATACAGTGGGGAGAACAAGTATTTGATACACTGCCGATTTTGCAGGTTTTCCTACTTACAAAGCATGTAGAGGTCTGTAATTTTTATCATAGGTACACTTCAACTGTGAGAGACGGAATCTAAAACAAAAATCCAGAAATCACATTGTATGATTTTTAAGTAATTAATTTGCATTTTATTGCATGACATAAGTATTTGATACATCAGAAAAGCAGAACTTGGTATTTGGTACAGAAACCTTTGTTTGCAATTACAGAGGTCATACATTTCCTATAGTTCTTGACCAGGTTTGCACACACTGCAGCAGGGATTTTGGCCCACTCCTCCATACAGACCTTTTCCAGACCCTTCAGGTTTCGGGGCTGTCGCTGGGCAATACGGACTTTCAGCTCCCTCCAAAGATTTTCTATTGGGTTCAGGTCTGGAGACTGGCTAGGCCACTCCAGGACCTTGAGATGCTTCTTACGGAGCCACTCCTTAGTTGCCCTGGCTGTGTGTTTCGGGTCGTTGTCATGCTGGAAGACCCAGCCACGACCCATCTTCAATGCTCTTACTGAGGGAAGGAGGTTGTTGGCCAAGATCTCACGATACATGGGCCCCATCCATCCTCCCCTCAATACGGTGCAGTCATCCTGTCCCCTTTGCAGAAAAGCATCCCCAAATAATGATGTTTCCACCTCCATGCTTCACGGTTGGGATGGTGTTCTTGGGGTTGTACTCATCCTTCTTCCTCCAAACACGGTGAGTGGAGTTTAGACCAAAAATCAGACCACATGACCTTCTTCCATTCCTCCTCTGGATCATCCAGATGGTCATTGGCAAACTTCAGACAGGCCTGGACATGCGCTGGCTTGAGCAGGGGGACCTTGCGTGCGCTGCAGGATTTTAATCCATGACGGCGTAGTGTGTTACTAATGGTTTTCTTTGAGACTGTGGTCCCAGCTCTCTTCAGGTCATTGACCAGGTCCTGCCATGTAGTTCTGGGCTGATCCCTCACCGTCCTCATGATCATTGATGCTCCACAAGGTGAGATCTTGCATGGAGCCCCAGACCGAGGGTGATTGACCGTCATCTTGAACTTCTTCCATTTTCCAATAATTGCGCCAACAGTAGTTGCCTTCTCACCAAGCTGCTTGCCTATTGTCCTGTAGCCCATCCCAGCCTTGTGCAGGTCTACAATTTTATCCTTGATGTCCTTACACAGCTCTCTGGTCTTGGCCATTGTGGAGAGGTTGGAGTCTGTTTGATTGAGTGTGTGGACAGGTGTCTTTTATACAGGTAATGAGTTCAAACAGGTGCAGTTAATACAGGTAATGAGTGGAGAACAGGAGGGCTTCTTAAAGAAAAACCAACAGGTCTGTGAGAGCTGGAATTCTTACTAGTTGGTAGGTGATCAAATACTTATGTCATGCAATAAAATGCAAATTAATTACTTAAAGATCATACAATGTGATTTTCTGGATTTTTGTTTTAGATTCCGTCTCTCATAGTTGAAGTGTACCTATGATAAAAATTACAGACCTCTACATGCTTTGTAAGTGGGAAAACCTGCAAATTCGGCAGTGTATCAAATACTTGTTCTCCCCACTGTATGTGCAAGTCCAGGACCATTTAGACATGAAAAACACCTCTTGGCAATATAACCATAGTCTATAATACTACATCTACTGTAGACTCTATATGAACATAATGCCATGTTGATGATAATTTATTGTCCTGTTAAATGCTGAAGGTCAGTGTATTGTGTCTGTGCCAGTGTTTGGTTTGTTCTTCTTGCCCCCTGCAGTGTCCAAGATAAGATAAGCAGGAACTCGTGTAATCCATTGTGTCCCAAAGTTCATGTCCAGCCTGGTCCCAGCTGTGCACACACACACACACACACACACACACACACACACACACACACACACACACACACACACACACACACACACAAGACCTCATAGTTTGACCAATTTGACTCCTGATTCTGCCGTTTGTCCACATTTCTCCAAACGTCAAACATTTTGAAGTTGCTCCAAATGTCAAATTTCAAGGTGTTTTGGACACCACAGGTTGAACCCCTGCTGTCACAAGTTTAGGCATTCATTTTGAATGGTTAAATGAAGGGTTAAGGTTTGGGAAAGGGTTTAAAAAACATCAAAGAGGTGTCTATACCTGGCTTTGAACACACCCTCGGAGCTGAAGGCTTTAAACAAAAACAACTCCACGGTTAAGTTTAGGCCTTCATTCTGAATGGTTAAGGTTTGGGAAAGGGTTTAAAAAACATCAAAGAGGTGTCTATACCTGGCTTTGAACACACCCTCGGAGCTGAAGGCTTAAAACAAAAACAACTCCACGGTTAAGTTTAGGCCTTCATTCTGAATGGTTAAGGTTTGGGAAAGGGTTTAAAAAACATCAAAGAGGTGTCTATACCTGGCTTTGAACACACCCTCGGAGCTGAAGGCTTAAAACAAAAACAACTCCACGGTTAAGTTTAGGCCTTCATTCTGAATGGTTAAGGTTTGGGAAAGGGTTTAAAAAACATCAAAGAGGTGTCTATACCTGGCTTTGAACACACCCTCGGAGCTGAAGGCTTAAAACAAAAACAACTCCACGGTTAAGTTTAGGCCTTCATTCTGAATGGTTAAGGTTTGGGAAAGGGTTAAAACAAAAACAATTCCACGGTTAAGTTTAGGCCTTCATTCTGAATGGTTAAGGTATGGGAAAGGGTTAAAACAAAAACAATTCCACGGTTAAGTTTAGGCCTTCATTCTGAATGGTTAAGGTATGGGAAAGGGTTAAAACAAAAACAATTCCACGGTTAAGTTGAGGCCTTCATTCTGAATGGTTAAGCTATGGGAAAGGGTTAAAACAAAAACAATTCCACGGTTAAGTTTAGGCCTTCATTCTGAATGGTTAAGGTTTGGGAAAGGGTTAAAACAAAAACAATTCCACGGTTAAGTTTAGGCCTTCATTCTGAATGGTTAAGGTTTGGGAAAGGCTTAAAACAAAAACATTTAAAACAAGTTCTGTCACTGAACATACGACCTTCAGAGCTGGATCTGGCAGTTTACACCCATCTGCCACCCCGGTCCACAACGCTCACTGTTGCCCTTAATGGACAGTTTTGGGTACCTGGACGGATGTCAGATGTCAAAGTGGATCATGAGCGACCTGGCTGCACACACACATATACATACATACATACATACATACATACATACATACATACATACACTCAAGCAAGCACAACCAAACACATATACACACATCCTGCCAGGCCCCAGCTGTGCTCACACACACACACTGAGGCATGATGGATGGGGAGGCAGATGAACAAAAGCCCCACTGGATGTAGATGGATAAAAACAGAGGGATGAATTAAGCAGCAGCAAGACTGTTGAAAAATAGTGGTGAAGTTATATTTTACTAGAAACAATGGCTATATATTATTAATGTAAAAGTTTAAAAAATGTATGTACCAATTCCAGATTGCTCCTGTAATGGAGAATACATTGGTTGTGGTTTAGCATTCAACTTCACCTGTCCAAGGAAAACTACCATTAGTAGGTTCATCAGTTGGATAAATCAGTATCCTCGATGGACATTTTTAACCAGTATGAGTCTGAAATGAAAATATCCCATGGTGATATTGGATTTCTTTTGATGTGGTGTACAGTATTCACAGAGGGGTTAAAATGTTATTCTACATTGGTTTTACCTTCAGTTTAATCCATGCATTTACATAACTCTACTTCATTGCACTGCTAGAAAGACCTGGATGCGTTTTTAGAAGTGATGGTTTGAGAGGCTGACCAAAACACGTGTGAGTGAAGATCCTATCCTGTAGACAAGTGTGACAGTATTTTAATACTGAGCCGAGAACAACATAGGTGCTGCTGTACGACTGTTTTAATCTGGATTAGTGTTTCTCTCTCTAGCCAGGACTCTAATAATCCGATTATTCAGAGTTCGCTTGGCGCTTTTTCAAGGGGGAGAAGATGATGGAGACGCGAAACAAGGGCTCCTCGGTTATATGGCGGTGTCTCGGCGCATACCGTTACTGTTCATGCTGGTTCAGGCGATCTGCACTTCCGAAGTGAGGCTACGAGAGGCTATCCGTGCTATTAAATCGATTGGAAGTTTTTTCCTACGCCATGCAAGGCAAGTCGAACGCGTCCCTATGCAAAACGTGAGCAAAGTTATTTTAACAGGGTTTCTATTCTAGTCAGTTCACTGCAGTGCATCCCTGTGCAGTATTCGGACATATAGAATGCTGCGCTCTGCTCTGCAGTCAGACTGCGGCTTTGACAGAGTTTTGAGAGCGAAATCGAAAGACGACTGAATTTAATGAGAGTGACTTGGGTCTTTTTCCATACCTGTCAATCAACGGGGATAGCGGTATCGACTATAGCCTACATTATGGGTCCTTCATTGTCGTTTTGATGGTGTTCAGGTGAGTAGCCCTAAATTTGAGTGGGTAGGCTATGTCTTGACATCGCCAAAGATATTGAAATGAATATATGTTTTATCAACAAAATATAGGCCTGTGTTTAGCAGTTATTTAGCCTACATGGCTGAGCCCTGAAATTGGACTTGAATTAGCCCATATTGAAGTTTGATCATGTTTACATTTTCCATGTAGGCCTGTAGACGTTTGAATAACAAAAACTAAGTAGAAATTACATTTATACCTATGGGTGTCATGGGAATAATAACCAAAACCAAAACACAATACCTCTGATGCAACCGGTGGATAAACACTCATCAACCACTTGTGCGTGTAGCCTTATGCCCTAATGTCAGGACAGCTTTATTGTTCTCCATGATAATCCCATCAGATTATTTGTCTGATGTAGGAATAGGATGCCCATCAATTAGACATAATTCGTTTAATCCAGACTAGTTAGATTTCTCTGCCTGCCTGCCCTCCTGACAGGGCCCCACATTAAGAGGCCTACACAGGCATGCACAGGTCAGGTAAGGACAGTAGTGTTTAGTTTAGTTTATCAGGATCCCCATAAACTACTAAACATGCAGCCGCTACTCTTCCTGGGATCCACATAAAACATACAAATACAGTGCCTTCAGAAAGTATTCATACGTATTTTGTTGTGTTACAGCCTGAATTCAAAATGAATTACATCTTTTTTTTCTCTCTCACCCATCTACACACTCCCCCATAATTACAAAGTAAAAACATGTTTTACATTTTCTGGGCACATTTTTTGATGAAGAAATACATAAATACTGTCAATACATGTTAGAATCCCATTTAGCAGCGATTAAATCTTTGCAAACCAGGATTGTACAATATTTGTGTACAATATTTGTGCACATTATTCTTTAAAAAGTTCTTCAAGCTCTGTTAAATTGGTTGTTGATCATTGCTAGACAGCCATAGATTTTCAAGACGATTTAAGGTCAAAACTGTAATTAGGCCACTCAGAAACATTCAATGTCGTCTTGGTAAGAAGCTCCAGTGTATATTTGGCCTTGGGTTTTCGGTTATTGTCCTGCTGAAAGGTGAATTTGTCTTCCAGTGTCTGGTGGAAAGCAGACTGAACCAGGTTTTCCTCTGGGATTTTGCCTGTGCTTAGCTCTATTCTGTTGTTGTTTTTTATCCTAAAAAAATTCTTGCCAAATGACAAAAAGTTCTTGCCAATGACAAGTATACCCATAACATGATGCAGCCACCATCATGCTTGAAAATATGAAGAGTGGTACTCAGTGATGTGTTGTATTGGATTTTCCCCAAACATAACGCTTTGTATTCAGGACATAAAGTACATTTCTTTGCCATATTTTTTGGCAGTTTTACTTTGGAGCCTTATTGCAAAGAGAATGCATGTTTTAAAATATTTTTATTCTGTACAGGCTTCTTTCTTTTCACTCTGTCATTTAGGTTAGTTTTGTGGAGTAACTACAATGTTGCTGATCCATCCTCAGTTTTCTCCTATCAAAGCCATTAAACTGTAATGGTTTTAAAGTCACCATTGGCCTCATGGTGAAATCCCTGAGCGGTTTTCTTCCTCTCCGGCAACTTCAGAAAGAGTTCAGAGTTCAGAAAGACGCCGTATCTTTGTAGTGAGTGGGTGTAGTAGTACACCATCCAAAGTGTAACTTCCCCATGCTCAAATAAATATTACATTTCAGCTTTTTTTCTTCTTCTTCCCCTCTGCCAATACGTGCCCTTCTTTGCCAGGCATTGGAAAACCACCCAGGTCTTTGTGGTTGAATATGTGTTTGAAATTCAATGCTCAACTGAGGGACCTTACAGATCATTTTAAGTGTGGGGTACAGAGATGAGATAGTCATAAAAAAATCACGTCAAACATTATTGCACACAGAGTGAGTCCATGCAACTTATTATGTGACTTGTTAAGCATATTTTTACTCCTGAATTTATTTAGGCTTACCATAACAAAGGGCTTGAATACTTATTGACTCAAGACATTTCAGATTTACATATGTA
This sequence comes from Oncorhynchus mykiss, assembly GCF_057628025.1. NCBI lineage: Eukaryota > Metazoa > Chordata > Actinopteri > Salmoniformes > Salmonidae > Oncorhynchus > Oncorhynchus mykiss. Next base: position 92,543,340 of record NC_143033.1, on the reverse strand, counting down.
ATTCATTTGTAAACATTTATAAAATATAATTCCATTTGGACATTATGGGGTATAGTGTGTAGGTAGGCCAGCGACAAAACAATCTCAATATAATCCATTTTGAATTCAGGCTGTAACACATCACAATGTAGAAGAAGGCAAGGTGTGTGAATACTTTCTGAAGGCTCTGTACATGACAAAGTACAGAACAGATAGACGAGGACATGAAATAACAATGTATATACAGTATATACACAACAAAAATACTATTTACACACTATTATTACATACTCATATTCTTATATACAGTTCAATTAGATATTTAGAAAGAGGAGAGGACGCTGTGATACAATATATATATAATTTTTTTTAATCTGTTTTTTAAAGCTATACTTGCTTTTTGATGAGTAACCTCTGGTGGCAGAGTATTCCACGATGACATGGCTCTGAGTGTTGGTGAGAAGACAGGATAATACATCAGAGATAATATACTGTAAAACTGACATATTGTATCGGTCTCCCAATGGAAGCCACAGCAGAGCAGTCAGGGATGGAGTCCCGATATGTTTGTAATAATTCTCTCTGAAGGTAGGCTGGAATGGATTTGTGTTTATTGCAGCAAAGTAAATATAAGGTCCAGCAAACAATAGGAATAGATACAGCCCTGGACACATAATAATAACAGACATAATGACCAGCAGACCTTTTCAGCAAATCGTCCTATTTTCATTCATCCCCTTTCTGACAACATAATACCCTCTGCAGACAATTTGATTGGTAAACGTGTCCCTAGAATGACCTCATCATCAATCTCTGTGCCAATGATGTTCCAAGATGAGACGATCAATGTGTTTGACCCAGTAGTAACAGGAGGATGGGTGGAACTCAGCAAGATTTTGTAATAGGTTTAATCTGAAACATCTGGACACAGGGTTGAGGGGAGGCGAGGAGGGGAGCAAGCTGCCCAGTAAGTATGCCAGAGGTGGCCTAGCTGCTTTGGTCTCTGTAAACTCATCGAAGTCAGTCCTCTTACATTACTTCTCCTGAAATCAACTATTCACCTTGGTCTCCTATCTCTTCCCATGGACAGTCACCCATAGAGGACAGTAGTCAACTATTCACCTTGGTCTCCTATCTCTTCCCATGGACAGTCACCCATAGAGGACAGTAGTCAACTATTCACCTTGGTCTCCTATCTCTTCCCATGGACAGTCACCCATAGAGGACAGTAGTCAACTATTCACCTTGGTCTCCTATCTCTTCCCATGGACAGTCACCCATAGAGGACAGTAGTCAACTATTCACATTGGTCTCCTATCTCTTCCCATGGACAGTCACCCATAGAGGACAGTAGTCAACTATTCACCTTGGTCTCCTATCTCTGCCCATGGACAGTCACCCATAGAGGACAGTAGTCAACTATTCACCTTGGTCTCCTATCTCTTCCCATGGACAGTCACCCATAGAGGACAGTAGTCAACTATTCACCCTGGTCTCCTGTCTTCGTTCAACACACCACATCGATACAGTATGCATAGCGTTCTAATCCATATGACCATTTTCTCACACGATACTGCAGAAACAGTGCTGTTACACATTGACTGTGGCTAACCAGGAGTAGGTGAGAATTGCAGATAACCCTGACAGACGATGGCTGTTAGAGAGCTGCAGTAGGCCTATAGATCCAGCCTGTACACAATCGTAATACTACTCATACCGACTAAAAATAGTACATGTTTTCGTTAATGTATTAATTATGTATCTTCTTATAATGATGAATAAAGAATTGAAGCATACATTATTTTTTAGTCAGTATGGCTAACTCACTACCCACAGAATTCCACAACTGTCTCAACTGGGCCATGGAAAAAGGACCTTCAAAAGATGTTAGCTTCATTGATCCTGATATGGACCCATATCAGCGCCTGTGGCTGCAATTTCAGTTTCTACTAAACCTGTCCACCAAGGAATGTGTCTGAAATGCTGCCAAACGTTTGCTGACTCAAGGATTTCGAAGGAAGAGAGTTTTTACTATCCCTGTCGGTGTGGATTGATCTAGATTGACTGTGAAGTCAAAATTGATTAAGATAATGCCATTGGTATCTGTTATAGATTAGACCCATGTCTAGGCTCTCACATCAGCCTGATTGTATACAGTGGTTCAGTATGAAAGGCTAGAGGAAGCCCATATATGCTAGTAAGTAATAACACTGGGTCAATCTCAATTGGTTCTATCTTGATTCCTCTTTTCCTCTGTCCTAGTCTCCTTCTCAAAGCACATTAGAGCAGGATATATGTATTTTTTCAAGGGGATAGGTCAGCTATCATTTCCAATCCCCTTTTTAGATATATAGACTACCGTTCAAAAGTTTGGGGTCACTTAGAAATGTCCTTGTTTTTTAAAGAAAAGCACATGTTTTGTCCATTAAAATAACATCAAATTGATAAGAAATACAGTGTAGACATTGTTAATGTTGTAAATGACCATAGTAGCTAGAAATGGCTGACTTTTCATGGAATGTCTACATGGCTTTTTTTTGCAACTCTGCCTAGAAGGCCAGCATCCCGGAGTCACCTCTTCACTGTTGACGTTGAGACTGGTGTTTTGCGGGTACTATTTAATGAAGCTGCCAGTTGAGGACTTGTGAGGCGTCTGTTTCTCAAACTAGACACTCTAATGTACTTGTCCTCTTGCTCAGTTGTGCACTGGGGCCTCCCACTCCTCTTTCTATTCTGGTTAGAGCCAGTTTGTGCTGTTCTGTGAAGGGAGTAGTACACAGCGTTGTAAGAGATCTTCAGTTTCTTGGCAATTTCTCACATGGAATAGCTTTCATTTCTCAGAACATTTAATAGACTGACGAGTTTCAGAAGAAAGGTCTTTGTTTCTGGCCATTTTGAACCTGTAATCGAACTCACAAATGTTGATGCTCCAGATACTCAACTAGTGTAAAGAAGGCCAGTTTTATTGCTTCTTTAATCAGAACAACAGTTTTCAGCTGTGCTTACATATTTGCAAAAGGGTTTTCTAATGATCAATTAGACTTCTAAAATGATGAACTTGGATTAGCTAACACAACGTGCCATTGGAACACAGGAGTGATGGTTGCTGATAATGGGTCTCTGTACGCCTATGTAGATATTCCATAAACAATCTGCCGTTTCCAGCTACCATAGTCATTTACAACATTAACAATGTCTACACTGCATTTCTGATCAATTTGATGTTATTTTAATGGACAAAAAAATGGCTTTTCTTTAAAAAACAAGGACATTTCTAAGTGACCCAAAAAATATATAACGGTAGTGTATATTGTATTTATTATTATTATTATGCCCCTCCCCCATAGTTGGAGAACTAGGTGAAAAACATAACAATTCAAGCAGAAGATCTTATGTTCCTCTCCTTAAATCTTATCCTCCAATGGGTTTTGCAAAGGAGGTAAGGAGAGGGACCCGAGGAAACAAAGACATAATTGAGACTCACCCACTGCCAATATCAAAAGTAAAAGAGACAGAACCCAAATGATCCCATCAGCGGAGCAGCAAGAACTGTGGTCTAGGACTGAGGACATCTGATATAGCTACAATATATAGAGCACATTCATAGCCACTTTGATATATATTATGGCACTATAATTGGTTTCCATTCAGCTTTGAATGTGGGACATTTGTTTGGATTTATCTGATGTAGTCTGACAAGCAGTGAAAAGGGTGGTTGGTCCATAGAAAGAGAATGAATAGAACGGGCTTGGAACCTCGCTGATCTTGGCAATTTGACTGGTAAATCATTCTACTCATTCTAATTATAAGGTTAGAACCATATACATAAACCAGTTATCCTATCTCTATGGTAGAACAGTCAATGTTTCAGATTTAAAGGAGAGGATCACTGTCCCTGTACTCAGGAGTGTCACTGGCCCAGACTTGACATGTTTAACAGAAATAGAAATAGGAATGATTCTTCCAAATACCCTGGGTCTGGATTATGCGAGCTAAGTAGAGTTTTGCCTGATATTCATTTGTCAGTTATTATATTCTGAGCCCTCACTCAGCATGGTTACTCATTGGAACGCACGCTGTCAACTGTCACAACTGTGCCACGGTGTGCTATGACAGTGTGTGCATTTACTTTATGTGTGTGTGTTCAGCCAGTCAGTCACTGTGTAAGCCTATGTATGTGTGTGTAAGCATGCAATGTGTATGTGTGTCTGTCTGGCTATGTGTGTCTGGCAGTGTGTATTCCCTGTGATTCACATCCTAAGTGACATACAGCTCTTTTAATATGGAGGATTAAAGATAATCCAGTCTGACATGTGACTCATGGTGATGATGGTAACTGTTTCGTTGACATGTGACTCACGGTGAATGATGGTAACTTTGTCCTCGTTGTCATGTGACTCACGGCGATGATGGTAACTTTGTCCTCGTTGGCATGTGACTCATGGTGATGATGGTAACTGTCTCGTTGACATGTGACTCACGGTGAATGATGGTAACTTTGTCCTCGTTGGCATGTGACTCACGGTGAATGATGGTAACTGTCTCGTTGACGTGACTCACGGTGAATGATGGTAACTTTGTCCTCGTTGGCATGTGACTCATGGTGATAATGGTAACTTTGTCCTCGTTGGCAACTTTGTCCTCGTTGGCATGTGACTCACGGCGATGATGGTAACTTTGTCCTTGTTGGCAACTTTGTCCTCGTTGGCATGTGACTCACGGCGATGATGGTAACTTTGTCCTCGTTGGCAACTTTGTCCTCGTTGGCATGTGACTCACGGCGATGATGGTAACTTTGTCCTTGTTGGCAACTTTGTCCTCGTTGGCATGTGACTCACGGCGATGATGGTAACTTTGTCCTTGTTGGCAACTTTGTCCTCGTTGGCATGTGACACATGGCGATGATGGTAACTTTGTCCTTGTTGGCAACTTTGTCCTCGTTGGCATGTGACTCACGGCGATGATGGTAACTTTGTCCTTGTTGGCAACTTTGTCCTCGTTGGCATGTGACTCACGGCGATGATGGTAACTTTGTCCTTGTTGGCAACTTTGTCCTCGTTGGCATGTGACTCACGGCGATGATGGTAACTATCTCGTTGGCATGTGACTCATGGTGATGATGGTAGCTGCGTCCCTCATCGCACCCTATTTCCTACAAAGTGCATTCTTTTTCCCCAGAGCCCTATGAGCCCTATGAGCCCTGGTCAAAAGTTGTGTACTAGGTTGGGAATAGTACTACGTTTGGGACTCAGATGAGGTTCAGCTCTTGAGTTAGCATTAGCATAGCATTAGCATCACCTTCTATTTCTAATCTCCCTATAAGACAATGATTGACACGTGGAGACAAGTAGGTGAAAGCTTGTTTCACTTTTACAGATTTTCCACTCCGACAGGACTCCCTGATTTCCCTAGGGGAGAGTCCATTGAGTTGATTAGGCCTATATGTCAGCAGTGCATGTCAGCAGTGCACCAGGGGTGTGTCAAATGGCACCCTTTTCCTTATACAGTGCACTACTTTTGACCAGAGCCCTATAGGCCCTGGTCAAAAGTAGTGCACTATATAGGGAAAAGGGCACCATTTAGGACACACTGCAGCACTCAGCGTTCTGGAAGGAAACCAGCTCTGTTTAATGACCACCCGCCCCTCTCTAGAATTTGCATAACCATAGCTGACTGGTTCAATTCATCTTTGACTCATTATGGCAAAATGTACGAGGCTCTTTCCTCTGCTGCAATGTGTCAGCAGCGTAACAAACTGTTTGATGTGTGTGTGTGCTTTCAATAAACATGGTGTTCTATCATAGCGGGCTGTCAATATGTGTCTAGAGGCACTCGTCATCCTCCGCAGTGTTTGGAATGTCTATTTTCCTCTCTCTCTCTAAGACACACACACATACATACACACGACACACAATCCGTGTGTAAACATGTAATCTGACTGGGGTAATGGTCCATAATGAGAGATTAGGAGTGTCCGCCCTTGGACAACAGTGGGATTAAACCCTAAATTTGTTCACTGTCCTACTTCTCAGATGAATCCAGAAAGTAAAGGGACTCACCAGTGTTGGAATTTCTCTCTTCCTCTCTCTGTAAGACACACACACACACTCACACACTCACACACGCGCAAGCATGCACGCAGACATGCACAAGCGCACACACACACACACACACACACACACACACACACACACACACACACACACACACACACACACACACACACACACACAGAGAGAGAGAGGAAGAAACAGACACCAAACAGTTTGCTTCAGAAGGGAACAGCCCACCATGCCGCCTACCACCCACCCCTATTCTATTTATATTTACATCCACAGTCAGGGCTGATGCTGCCTGACAGACCAGTGCAGTTCCCCTCTTCACCTAGAGGGAAGGAGGAAAGGAAAGGATAGAGGAGAGGAGAGGGTGAAAAGGAAAGGGAGGAGAGCGATGGGAAGAGAGGAGATGGTGAGAGGGAAAGGGAGGAGAGGGTGAGAAGGAAGAAGTGTTGGATGGTGTGGGGGGGAACAGTCTGTCTGGTGTTGGATGGTGTTGTGGGGAACAGTCTGTCTAGTGTTGGATGGTGTGGGGGGAACAGTCTGTCTAGTGTTGGATGGTGTTGTGGGGAACAGTCTGTCTAGTGTTGGATGGTGTGGGGGGAACAGTCTGTGTAGTGCTGGATGGTGTTGTGGGGAACAGTCTGTCTGGTGTTGGATGGTGTTGTGGGGAACAGTCTGTCTGGTGTTGGATGGTGTTGTGGGGAACAGTCTGTCTAGTGTTGGATGGTGTGGGGGGAACAGTCTGTGTAGTGTTGGATGGTATGGGGGGAACAGTCTGTCTAGTGTTGGATGGTGTGGGGGGAACAGTCTGTCTAGTGTTGGATGGTGTTGTGGGGAACAGTCTGTCTGGTGTTGGATGGTGTTGTGGGGAACAGTCTGTCTAGTGTTGGATGGTGTTGTGGGGAACAGTCTGTCTAGTGTTGGATGGTGTGGGGGGAACAGTCTGTCTAGTGTTGGATGGTGTGGGGGGAACAGTCTGTCTAGTGTTGGATGGTGTGGGGGGAACAGTCTGTCTAGTGCTGTACGGTGTGGGGTGTGGGGGGGGGACAGTGTCAGATACCCAGGATGAAGAAACGTGCAGGGCGCTATGTCCCAGACACTGATGCTATGTCCCAAATGGCATCCTGTAGGGAATATGGTTCCACTTGGGACACAACCTCTACTGTCCTACTTC